>NW_028155774.1:0-15000 GCF_963454915.1 Gymnoscopelus microlampas | reverse complement strand
CAGTACAGACACATATAAATAACATGGTGTGTTCTCTTATAATACAGTACAGACACATATATAACATGGTGTGTTCTCTTATAATACAGTACAGACACATATATATAACATGGTGTGTTCTCTTATAATACAGTACAGACACATATAAATAACATGTTGTGTTCTCTTATAATACAGTACAGACACATATAAATAACATGGTGTGTTCTCTTATAATACAGTACAGACACATAGAAATAACATGGTGTGTTCTCTTATAATACAGTACAGACACATATAAATAACATAGTGTGTTCTCTTATAATACAGTACAGACACATATAAATAACATGCTGTGTTCTCTTATAATACAGTACAAACACATATAAATAACATGATGTGTTCTCTTATAATACAGTACAAACACATATAAATAACATGATGTGTTCTCTTATAATACAGTACAGACACATATAAATAACATGCTGTGTTCTCTTATAATACAGTACAAACACATATAAATAACATGATGTGTTCTCTTATAATACAGTACAGACACATATAAATAACATAGTGTGTTCTCTTATAATACAGTACAGACACATATAAATAACATGCTGTGTTCTCTTATAATACAGTACAAACACATATAAATAACATGATGTGTTCTCTTATAATACAGTACAGACACATATAAATAACATGATGTGTTCTCTTATAATACAGTACAAACACATATAAATAACATGATGTGTTATCTTATAATACAGTACAAACACATATAAATAACATGATGTGTTCTCTTATAATACAGTACAGACACATATAAATAACATGATGTGTTCTCTTATAATACAGTACAGACACATATAAATAACATGGTGTGTTCTCTTATAATACAGTACAGACACATAGAAATAACATGGTGTGTTCTCTTATAATACAGTACAGACACATATAAATAACATGGTGTGTTCTCTTATAATACAGTACAAACACATATAAATAACATGGTGTGTTCTCTTATAATACAGTACAGACACATATAAATAACATGGTGTGTTCTCTTATAATACAGTACAGACACATATAAATAACATGGTGTGTTCTCTTATAATACAGTACAAACACATATAAATAACATGGTGTGTTCTCTTATAATACAGTACAGACACATATAAATAACATGCTGTGTTCTCTTATAATACAGTACAAACACATATAAATAACATGGTGTGTTCTCTTATAATACAGTACAGACACATATAAATAACATGGTGTGTTCTCTTATAATACAGTACAGACACATATAAATAACATGGTGTGTTCTCTTATAATACAGTACAGACACATAGAAATAACATGGTGTGTTCTCTTATAATACAGTACAGACACATATAAATAACATGGTGTGTTCTCTTATAATACAGTACAGACACATATAAATAACATGGTGTGTTCTCTTATAATACAGTACAAACACATATAAATAACATATAATACAGTACAGACACATATAAATAACATGATGTGTTCTCTTATAATACAGTACAGACACATATAAATAACATATAATACAGTACAGACACATATAAATAACATGCTGTGTTCTCTTATAATACAGTACAGACACATATAAATAACATGGTGTGTTCTCTTATAATACAGTACAGACACATATAAATAACATGGTGTGTTCTCTTATAATACAGTACAGACACATATAAATAACATGGTGTGTTCTCTTATAATACAGTACAGACACATATAAATAACATGGTGTGTTCTCTTATAATACAGTACAGACACATATAAATAACATGGTGTGTTCTCTTATAATACAGTACAGACACATATAAATAACATGATGTGTTCTCTTATAATACAGTACAAACACATATAAATAACATATAATACAGTACAGACACATATAAATAACATGCTGTGTTCTCTTATAATACAGTACAGACACATATAAATAACATGGTGTGTTCTCTTATAATACAGTACAGACACATATAAATAACATGGTGTGTTCTCTTATAATACAGTACAGACACATATAAATAACATGGTGTGTTCTCTTATAATACAGTACAAACACATATAAATAACATGGTGTGTTCTCTTATAATACAGTACAAACACATATAAATAACATATAATACAGTACAGACACATATAAATAACATGGTGTGTTCTCTTATAATACAGTACAGACACATATAAATAACATATAATACAGTACAGACACATATAAATAACATGGTGTGTTCTCTTATAATACAGTACAAACACATATAAATAACATGGTGTGTTCTCTTATAATACAGTACAAACACATATAAATAACATGGTGTGTTCTCTTATAATACAGTACAGACACATAGAAATAACATGGTGTGTTCTCTTATAATACAGTACAGACACATATAAATAACATGGTGTGTTCTCTTATAATACAGTACAGACACATATAAATAACATGGTGTGTTCTCTTATAATACAGTACAGACACATATAAATAACATGCTGTGTTCTCTTATAATACAGTACAGACACATATAAATAACATGCTGTGTTCTCTTATAATACAGTACAGACACATATAAATAACATGATGTGTTCTCTTATAATACAGTACAGACACATATAAATAACATGATGTGTTCTCTTATAATACAGTACAGACACATATAAATAACATGGTGTGTTCTCTTATAATACAGTACAGACACATATATATAACATGGTGTGTTCTCTTATAATACAGTACAGACACATATAAATAACATGGTGTGTTCTCTTATAATACAGTACAGACACATATAAATAACATGATGTGTTCTCTTATAATACAGTACAGACACATATAAATAACATGATGTGTTCTCTTATAATACAGTACAGACACATATAAATAACATGGTGTGTTCTCTTATAATACAGTACAGACACATATAAATAACATGGTGTGTTCTCTTATAATACAGTACAGACACATATAAATAACATGATGTGTTCTCTTATAATACAGTACAGACACATATAAATAACATGGTGTGTTCTCTTATAATACAGTACAGACACATATAAATAACATGATGTGTTCTCTTATAATACAGTACAGACACATATAAATAACATGGTGTGTTCTCTTATAATACAGTACAGACACATATAAATAACATGGTGTGTTCTCTTATAATACAGTACAGACACATATAAATAACATGGTGTGTTCTCTTATAATACAGTACAGACACATATAAATAACATGATGTGTTCTCTTATAATACAGTACAGACACATATAAATAACATGGTGTGTTCTCTTATAATACAGTACAGACACATATAAATAACATGGTGTGTTCTCTTATAATACAGTACAGACACATAGAAATAACATGCTGTGTTCTCTTATAATACAGTACAGACACATAGAAATAACATGGTGTGTTCTCTTATAATACAGTACAAACACATATAAATAACATGGTGTGTTCTCTTATAATACAGTACAGACACATAGAAATAACATGATGTGTTCTCTTATAATACAGTACAGACACATAGAAATAACATGGTGTGTTCTCTTATAATACAGTACAGACACATATAAATAACATGGTGTGTTCTCTTATAATACAGTACAGACACATATAAATAACATGATGTGTTCTCTTATAATACAGTACAGACACATATAAATAACATGCTGTGTTCTCTTATAATACAGTACAGACACATATAAATAACATGGTGTGTTCTCTTATAATACAGTACAGACACATATAAATAACATGCTGTGTTCTCTTATAATACAGTACAGACACATATAAATAACATGCTGTGTTCTCTTATAATACAGTACAGACACATATAAATAACATGGTGTGTTCTCTTATAATACAGTACAAACACATATAAATAACATGATGTGTTCTCTTATAATACAGTACAGACACATATAAATAACATGGTGTGTTCTCTTATAATACAGTACAGACACATATAAATAACATAGTGTGTTCTCTTATAATACAGTACAGACACATATAAATAACATGATGTGTTCTCTTATAATACAGTACAGACACATATAAATAACATGGTGTGTTCTCTTATAATACAGTACAAACACATATAAATAACATGATGTGTTCTCTTATAATACAGTACAGACACATATAAATAACATGATGTGTTCTCTTATAATACAGTACAAACACATATAAATAACATGATGTGTTCTCTTATAATACAGTACAGACACATATAAATAACATGGTGTGTTCTCTTATAATACAGTACAGACACATATAAATAACATGCTGTGTTCTCTTATAATACAGTACAGACACATATAAATAACATGATGTGTTCTCTTATAATACAGTACAGACACATATAAATAACATGGTGTGTTCTCTTATAATACAGTACAGACACATATAAATAACATGGTGTGTTCTCTTATAATACAGTACAGACACATATAAATAACATGGTGTGTTCTCTTATAATACAGTACAAACACATATAAATAACATGGTGTGTTCTCTTATAATACAGTACAGACACATAGAAATAACATGGTGTGTTCTCTTATAATACAGTACAGACACATATAAATAACATGGTGTGTTCTCTTATAATACAGTACAAACACATATAAATAACATGGTGTGTTCTCTTATAATACAGTACAGACACATATAAATAACATGGTGTGTTCTCTTATAATACAGTACAAACACATATAAATAACATGGTGTGTTCTCTTATAATACAGTACAGACACATATAAATAACATGCTGTGTTCTCTTATAATACAGTACAAACACATATAAATAACATGGTGTGTTCTCTTATAATACAGTACAGACACATAGAAATAACATGGTGTGTTCTCTTATAATACAGTACAGACACATATAAATAACATGGTGTGTTCTCTTATAATACAGTACAGACACATAGAAATAACATGGTGTGTTCTCTTATAATACAGTACAAACACATATAAATAACATATAATACAGTACAGACACATAGAAATAACATGGTGTGTTCTCTTATAATACAGTACAGACACATATAAATAACATGGTGTGTTCTCTTATAATACAGTACAGACACATATAAATAACATGGTGTGTTCTCTTATAATACAGTACAGACACATATAAATAACATGGTGTGTTCTCTTATAATACAGTACAAACACATATAAATAACATGGTGTGTTCTCTTATAATACAGTACAAACACATATAAATAACATATAATACAGTACAGACACATATAAATAACATGGTGTGTTCTCTTATAATACAGTACAGACACATATAAATAACATATAATACAGTACAGACACATATAAATAACATGGTGTGTTCTCTTATAATACAGTACAGACACATAGAAATAACATGGTGTGTTCTCTTATAATACAGTACAGACACATAGAAATAACATGGTGTGTTCTCTTATAATACAGTACAGACACATAGAAATAACATGGTGTGTTCTCTTATAATACAGTACAGACACATATAAATAACATATAATACAGTACAGACACATATAAATAACATATAATACAGTACAGACACATATAAATAACATGGTGTGTTCTCTTATAATACAGTACAGACACATATAAATAACATGCTGTGTTCTCTTATAATACAGTACAGACACATATAAATAACATGCTGTGTTCTCTTATAATACAGTACAGACACATATAAATAACATGATGTGTTCTCTTATAATACAGTACAGACACATATAAATAACATGGTGTGTTCTCTTATAATACAGTACAAACACATAAATAACATGGTGTGTTCTCTTATAATACAGTACAGACACATATAAATAACATGCTGTGTTCTCTTATAATACAGTACAGACACATATAAATAACATGGTGTGTTCTCTTATAATACAGTACAGACACATATAAATAACATGCTGTGTTCTCTTATAATACAGTACAGACACATATAAATAACATGCTGTGTTCTCTTATAATACAGTACAGACACATATAAATAACATGGTGTGTTCTCTTATAATACAGTACAAACACATAAATAACATGATGTGTTCTCTTATAATACAGTACAGACACATATAAATAACATGGTGTGTTCTCTTATAATACAGTACAGACACATATAAATAACATAGTGTGTTCTCTTATAATACAGTACAGACACATATAAATAACATGATGTGTTCTCTTATAATACAGTACAGACACATATAAATAACATGGTGTGTTCTCTTATAATACAGTACAAACACATATAAATAACATGATGTGTTCTCTTATAATACAGTACAGACACATATAAATAACATGATGTGTTCTCTTATAATACAGTACAAACACATATAAATAACATGATGTGTTCTCTTATAATACAGTACAGACACATATAAATAACATGGTGTGTTCTCTTATAATACAGTACAGACACATATAAATAACATGCTGTGTTCTCTTATAATACAGTACAGACACATATAAATAACATGATGTGTTCTCTTATAATACAGTACAGACACATATAAATAACATGGTGTGTTCTCTTATAATACAGTACAGACACATATAAATAACATGGTGTGTTCTCTTATAATACAGTACAGACACATATAAATAACATGGTATGTTCTCTTATAATACAGTACAAACACATATAAATAACATGGTGTGTTCTCTTATAATACAGTACAGACACATAGAAATAACATGGTGTGTTCTCTTATAATACAGTACAGACACATATAAATAACATGGTGTGTTCTCTTATAATACAGTACAAACACATATAAATAACATGGTGTGTTCTCTTATAATACAGTACAGACACATATAAATAACATGGTGTGTTCTCTTATAATACAGTACAGACACATATAAATAACATGGTGTGTTCTCTTATAATACAGTACAGACACATAGAAATAACATGGTGTGTTCTCTTATAATGCAGTACAAACACATATAAATAACATATAATACAGTACAGACACATAGAAATAACATGGTGTGTTCTCTTATAATACAGTACAGACACATATAAATAACATGGTGTGTTCTCTTATAATACAGTACAGACACATATAAATAACATGGTGTGTTCTCTTATAATACAGTACAGACACATATAAATAACATGGTGTGTTCTCTTATAATACAGTACAAACACATATAAATAACATGGTGTGTTCTCTTATAATACAGTACAAACACATATAAATAACATATAATACATAACAGACACATATAAATAACATGGTGTGTTCTCTTATAATACAGTACAGACACATATAAATAACATATAATACAGTACAGACACATATAAATAACATGGTGTGTTCTCTTATAATACAGTACAGACACATAGAAATAACATGGTGTGTTCTCTTATAATACAGTACAGACACATAGAAATAACATGGTGTGTTCTCTTATAATACAGTACAGACACATATAAATAACATATAATACAGTACAGACACATATAAATAACATATAATACAGTACAGACACATATAAATAACATGGTGTGTTCTCTTATAATACAGTACAGACACATATAAATAACATGCTGTGTTCTCTTATAATACAGTACAGACACATATAAATAACATGCTGTGTTCTCTTATAATACAGTACAGACACATATAAATAACATGATGTGTTCTCTTATAATACAGTACAGACACATATAAATAACATGCTGTGTTCTCTTATAATACAGTACAGACACATATAAATAACATGGTGTGTTCTCTTATAATACAGTACAGACACATATAAATAACATGCTGTGTTCTCTTATAATACAGTACAGACACATATAAATAACATGGTGTGTTCTCTTATAATACAGTACAGACACATAGAAATAACATGGTGTGTTCTCTTATAATACAGTACAGACACATAGAAATAACATGCTGTGTTCTCTTATAATACAGTACAGACACATATAAATAACATGGTGTGTTCTCTTATAATACAGTACAAACACATATAAATAACATGTTGTGTTCTCTTATAATACAGTACAGACACATATAAATAACATGGTGTGTTCTCTTATAATACAGTACAAACACATATAAATAACATGGTGTGTTCTCTTATAATACAGTACAGACACATATAAATAACATGCTGTGTTCTCTTATAATACAGTACAGACACATATAAATAACATGCTGTGTTCTCTTATAATACAGTACAGACACATATAAATAACATGGTGTGTTCTCTTATAATACAGTACAGACACATAGAAATAACATGGTGTGTTCTCTTATAATACAGTACAGACACATAGAAATAACATGCTGTGTTCTCTTATAATACAGTACAGACACATATAAATAACATGGTGTGTTCTCTTATAATACAGTACAAACACATATAAATAACATGGTGTGTTCTCTTATAATACAGTACAGACACATATAAATAACATGGTGTGTTCTCTTATAATACAGTACAAACACATATAAATAACATGGTGTGTTCTCTTATAATACAGTACAAACACATATAAATAACATGGTGTGTTCTCTTATAATACAGTACAGACACATATAAATAACATGGTGTGTTCTCTTATAATACAGTACAGACACATATAAATAACATGGTGTGTTCTCTTATAATACAGTACAAACACATATAAATAACATGGTGTGTTCTCTTATAATACAGTACAAACACATATAAATAACATGGTGTGTTCTCTTATAATACAGTACAAACACATATAAATAACATGATGTGTTCTCTTATAATACAGTACAGACACATATAAATAACATGCTGTGTTCTCTTATAATACAGTACAGACACATATAAATAACATGGTGTGTTCTCTTATAATACAGTACAGACACATATAAATAACATGATGTGTTCTCTTATAATACAGTACAAACACATATAAATAACATGGTGTGTTCTCTTATAATACAGTACAGACACATATAAATAACATGGTGTGTTCTCTTATAATACAGTACAGACACATATAAATAACATGATGTGTTCTCTTATAATACAGTACAAACACATATAAATAACATGGTGTGTTCTCTTATAATACAGTACAGACACATATAAATAACATGGTGTGTTCTCTTATAATACAGTACAGACACATATAAATAATAGGGTTGTCCGATATTGCCTTTTTTACCGATAACCGATATACCGATATTGTCCAACTCTTAATTACCGATACCGATATCAACCGATACCGATATATGCGGGGATTATTGTGATTAGGGTAAGCTCAAATTTCATATCACACACACCATATACAGTAAGAACTCCTGTAACTTATTTATAAAGCAAAAAAAAAAAAAAAAAAATTTTTTTTTTTTCAAAAACCGATACCGATATTTTCCCGATATCAATTTTTATGCTAATATCGGCCGATAATATCGGGAGGCCGATAAAATCGGACATCCCTAATAAATAACATGGTGTGTTCTCTTATAATACAGTACAAACACATATAAATAACATGGTGTGTTCTCTTATAATACAGTACAGACACATATAAATAACATGGTGTGTTCTCTTATAATACAGTACAAACACATATAAATAACATGGTGTGTTCTCTTATAATACAGTACAGACACATATAAATAACATGCTGTGTTCTCTTATAATACAGTACAAACACATAGAAATAACATCAGAACAGGATATGGATGACCTGTCTTCATTATTCCATCCATTGCTGCTGTTCAGACTGAGTCAGAATGGAGAAGAAAGACTCTGAACTGAACTGTTGATACCAGGCAGGATGTGGTAGTGTCTCAGTAGGTTATAATAGTTATAATAATAGTAAGGTTATAATAGTAGTAAGGCAGGATGTCGCAGTGTATCAGTAGGTTATAATAGTAGTTATAATAGTTATAATAATAGTAAGGTTATAATAGTAGTAAGGCAGGATGTCGTAGTGTATCAGTAGTGTGGGATCAATACCATTTTGGGGTTTTTGATCCGGTCAGAGCGGAAATAACTTTTGGTCATCAGGTGGCCGGAACCAACCACTTGCGTGCCGTGCATCTCCAAAATGATTCCCCTGGTTTAAAACGTGTTTAGTTTGGTATAATCGTTTGGTTTCTTTTGGTGTAATAATATTTGATATGTCCTTTTTCTTTTCTAACTCGTAGCGCAACTAGCGAGACTAAACGAATTGATTTGCATGATGTGTGTGTGTGTGTGTGTGTGTGTGTGTGTGTGTGTGTGTGTGTGTGTGTGTGTGTGTGTGTGTGTGTGTGTGTGTGTGTGTGTGTGTGTGTGTGTGTGTGTGTGAAGTGTGATGACACACATAATAACTCAAACCCAATCCCTAAACCTAACCTCTACATGTTGGCGGCTGTGGGATGATGATTAAAGACGGGGTGCCGTGATTTTCAGTGCTCCCCCCCCCCCCCCCCCTAAAACATAATCATCAGGTATTATGGTTATACTAGGAGGAAGATTTTTTTCAATAAAGTGTACAGAAAGTGTTAATTAAGTATACCTGGTTCTCACTTTAGCACCTCCTCCACCACCTTAGCACCACCCACCTGTCCTAGTCCCTCCTCATGCCCACACCTCTTGTGTTATGATAATGAGGGGGAGGGTATATTTTTACTATGTCACTAAAGCTTTTTTTTTTTATTGGCATGTTTGACCCTCAAGGTTTCAGCCTCCAGGAAGAAACTCCAAATAGTCAGAGAAGACATAAAACACCATAAAAACACCACCATGGGACTTAAGTTCTATCAACCTCATAGACACATGAAAAACTGAAAAAGTGCAAAACTATAGCACCACCTCTTTAAGGATTTTTAAGACCGTTTTAATACCTCTAATAAATAGAGACCATTTACAGTGTCAAAATCAATCAACAAACTATACTATAAAACATGATTGGCCACATTGTCCTCTATTACCTAAGAAAGGCAATGATTGTGAAAATGTTCTTGTAGCTTGTAGATCAGCTATTTATTACTATATTTATCTGTGGAGCCGAGTCAAACTCAATGTAACGCCTACAATTCCAAATGCTTGTCAGGGTGGGGGTCCCCAGTTCAGATATGATTATTTTGGGGGTCCCCAGTTCAGATGCAATTATTTTGGGGGGTCCTCAGTTCAGATATGATTATTTTGGGGGGTCCCCAGTTCAGATATGATTATTTTGTAGGGTCCTCAGTTCAGATATGATTATTTTGTGGGGTCCTCAGTTCAGATATGATTATTTTGGGGGGTCCTCAGTTCAGATATGATTATTTCGGGGGGTCCTCAGTTAAAACATGATTATTTTGGGGGGTCCTCAGCTCATATATGATTATTTCGGGGGGTCCTCAGTTAAAACATGATTATTTGGAGGGTCACGTCCTTGAAAAGAGAAGCAGTGACTTAGAGCTGAATAGAACAGGGTCTGTGTGAACTTGTGGGTGAAATGCTGACGCATGGGGCCTGTGGGATGGTGAGTCATGGTGGCAGGCCTTCCTGGGTGCTGCGTCAGCACCCAGAGGTGCTGATTACAGCGGGGCGGGGCCCACCACTTCACAAAGACTTCTGGGAATGTTTAGCGTTTAGCGTGAGACGCCCGGAATGTGGAACAACACCCATAATGCATCTGTGTGTGGGGTCAAAGGGCACATGTGTGTGTACACACGCACACCTCCCTGCAGTGTGTGTGTGTGTGTGTGTGTGTGTGTGTGTGTGTGTGTGTGTGTGTGTGTGTGTGTGTGTGTGTGTGTGTGTGTGTGTGTGTGTGTGTGTGTGTGTGTGTGTGTGTGTGTGTGTGTGTGTGTCTCTCTGTCTCTGTCTCTGTCTCTGTCTCTCTCTCTCTCTCTCTCTCTCTCTCTCTCTCTCTCTCTCTGTGTCTCTGTGTCTCTGTCTCTCTCTCTCTCTCTCTCTCTCTCTCTCTCTCTCTCTCTCTCTCTCTCTCTCTCTCTCTTCTCCCTGTTTGTATAAATGTGTCTCATCTGCTATTTAATTATATGTAGTAGTGTTATTGTTTATCTATTTAATGATAGCACATATTTAATGTAGTTTTATTGTTTATCATTGTCTTATGCAGTTTTTCTAAAACGTTGTGATGATGGCTGTGCACTGCAGCCTGTAGCCTAGCTCTCTAATACTTTTGTTCTCTTATAGTTATTCATTCTCTAATAGTTTTTATTCTCTAATAGTTTTTATTCTCTAGTAGTTTTTTATTCTCTAGTAGTTTTTATTCTCTAGTAGTTTTTATTCTCTAGTAGTTTTTATTCTCTAGTAGTTTTTATTCTCTAGTAGTTTTTATTCTCTAGTAGTTTTTATTCTCTAGTAGTTTTTATTCTCTAGTAGTATAGTTTTTCTTGCCATGCGTTCCATCCCCCTGTGTTAGTGCCTAAGTGTCCTTAAGCAATGTCACTAAAAACTAAGCTTCAAATCTCCCAAAACAAATCAGTCCAGGGTCAATTTATTTCACAATTTTGAGAATATATTTTTGATGGATCACACAACAGCTGACTGACAGACACTTCATAATCGACTGCATCGTTAGAAAACTGACTTAACTGCAATTTTGCTTTGATAATCAATAATAATAATGACAAGTATAATCCCATATTGTTGATTTAAATTGATATCCCTCTAAATCTGACTCGAAATGTCAAAAAAACAATGCCGCCGACTTCTAGTGGCCAGGGTGATGTGTCCTTTTAGACATATTTCAGAATATCAGGTCAAGTACGGAGTCCAGACAAGTTCATCAGCATAGTCCACCATGGTGTGATCATCCATTCTCTATACAAACATAGTCCACCATGGTGTGATCATCCATTCTCTATACAAACATAGTCCACCATGGTGTGATCATCCATTCTCTATACAAACATAGTCCACCATGGTGTGATCATCCATTCTCTATACAAACATAGTCCACCATGGTGTTTCACCCATTCCCTATACAAACATAGTCCACCATGGTGTGATCATCCATTCTCTATACAAACATAGTCCACCATGGTGTGATCATCCATTCTCTATACAAACATAGTCCACCATGGTGTGATTACACCCATTCCCTATACAAACATAGTCCACCATGGTGTGATCATCCATTCTCTATACAAACATAGTCCACCATGGTGTGATCACCCATTCTCTATACAAACATAGTCCACCATGGTGTGATCATCCATTCTCTATACAAACATAGTCCACCATGGTGTGATCACCCATTCTCTATACAAACATAGTCCACCATGATGTGATCATCCATTCCCTATACAAACATAATCCACCATGGTGTGATCATCCATTCTCTATACAAACATAGTCCACCATGATGTGATCATCCATTCCCTATACAAACATAATCCACCATGGTGTGATCATCCATTCTCTATACAAACATAGTCCACCATGGTGTGATCATTCATTCTCTATACAAACATAGTCCACCATGGTGTGATCATCCATTCTCTATACAAACATAATCCACCATGGTGTGATCATCCATTCTCTATACAAACATAGTCCACCATGGTGTGATCATCCATTCCCTATACAAACGGGGTGAAACAAGGCTGCGTCCTAGAGCACCAACACTCAGAACAACAGCACTGCCATTAACATCATCTACTGTTATGATGGGGATTATTCATTCATTCGCTCACACACACACACACACACACACACAGACACACACACACACACACACACACACACACACACACACACACACACACACACACACACACACACACACACACACACACACACACACACACACACACACACACACACACACACACACACACACACACACACACAGCAGTGAGGGGTTCAGTGTCTTGCTCAAGGACACTTCCACACCTAGCCAGGAGGAGCCGGGAATCAAACCTGTAACTTTAGGATTCCAGGACGGCCGCTCTACCTCCTGAGAGACCGCTGGCCTTGCTTGTGGAGCCACAGCTGTGGTGGGGGGTATGGGAGAAGGGGGGGCTGGTGGTATGGGGGGGGGGGGGGGGGGGGGTCTGGTGGTATGGGGGGTGGCAGAGCAATAAAGTCCAGTGAAGCAGCTCTCGGTCAGGAAGGTGGGGGTGGGGGTGGGGGGCTGTGAGGTGGAGCAGGAAACCAGCTGAGTGGGTGGAGTTAATGAAGTGGACACAAGGCTGGATGCCTGAAGCACCGGTCACTGGTTATACTGGTCTGTGGCCAGAGAGAGAGAGAGAGAGAGAGAGAGAGAGAGAGAGAGAGAGAGAGACCTGTGGTTTGTTGGGTAATGTTTGTCTAAATAGTCTTACAGTTGTACAGACCTGCTTCTCTCTCTCTCTCTCTCTCTCTCTTCTCTCTCTCTCTCTCTCTCTCTCTCTCTCTCTCTCTCTCTCTCTCTCTCTCTCTCTCTCTCACCATGCAGTGTACTGGTGTCTCTCTACCATTCAGAGCAGGCTGGTATTAATAGCCTGTGAGCAAACACAGTAAAGTTTCCAGCGGGGCAGCGATGCACGTTTGTGGCAAAGGCTCTGATTTCATAATGACATAATGACACGTATGGATTATTACACATCCTCTTTATTTATAGGCTTTATAGCTAATAATGTAATATAATCATAATATTAGTCTGCTCTGCCTCCTGTCTGGGCTCATGGCAACCTGTCTCTCATAGTGAGTGGCAGCACTGTTCATTTTGTCCTCTAACACGACAGACAGACAGACAGACAGACAGACAGACAGACAGACAGACAGACAGACAGACAGACAGACAGACAGACAGACAGACGGTGACTCAGCGTTTTCTTCAGCAGCAGCCGGTGAAATTTTGCCCAAAAAAAAATCAAAGAATGTGATTACGTGTAATGAGTGTATAATGATGTACTTATTGTTGCTTATCATTATAGATCCATATCAGCTTCTTTTCTGTTCCGTCTTTGATCCAGTTCCATTTAAACTCTGTTGCATTCAAAGTGCTTCAGTTT
>NW_028155775.1:0-30737 GCF_963454915.1 Gymnoscopelus microlampas | reverse complement strand
CGTGCGTGGGGTGGGTATTTGGGGCGGCGTGGGGTGGGTATTTGGGGCGTGCGTGGGGTGGGTATTTGGGGCGTGCGTGGGGTGGGTATTTGGGGCGTGCGTGGGGTGGGTATTTGGGGCGTGCGTGGGGTGGGTATTTGGGCGTGCGTGGGGTGGGTATTTGGGGGCGTGCGTGGGGTGGGTATTTGGGGCGTGCGTGGGGTGGGTATTTGGGGCGTGCGTGGGGTGGGTATTTGGGGCGTGCGTGGGTGGGTATTTGGGGCGTGCGTGGGGTGGGTATTTGGGGCGTGCGTGGGGTGGGTATTTGGGGCGTGCGTGGGGTGGGTATTTGGGGCTGCGTGGGGTGGGTATTTGGGGCGTGCGTGGGGTGGGTATTTGGGGCGTGCGTGGGGTGGGTATTTGGGGCGTGCGTGGGGTGGGTATTTGGGGCGTGCGTGGGGTGGGTATTTGGGGCGTGGGGTGGGATTTGGGGGCTGCCGGGTGGGTATTTGGGGCGTGCGTGGGTGGGTATTTGGGGCGTGCGTGGGGTGGGTATTTGGGGGCGTGGGGTGGGTATTTGGGGCGTGCGTGGGGTGGGTATTTGGGGCGTGCGTGGGGTGGGTATTTGGGGCGTGCGTGGGGTGGGTATTTGGGGCGTGCGTGGGGTGGGTATTTGGGGCGTGTGGGGTGGGTATTTGGGGCGTGCGTGGGGTGGGTATTTGGGGCGTGCGTGGGGTGGGTATTTGGGGCGTGCGTGGGGTGGGTATTTGGGGCGTGCGTGGGGTGGGTATTTGGGGCGTGCGTGGGGTGGGTATTTGGGGCGTGCGTGGGGTGGGTATTTGGGGTGCGTGGGGTGGGTATTTGGGGCGTGGGTGGGTATTTGGGGCGTGCGTGGGGTGGGTATTTGGGGCGTGCGTGGGGTGGGTATTTGGGGCGTGCGTGGGGTGGGTATTTGGGGCGTGCGTGGGGTGGGTATTTGGGGCGTGCGTGGGGTGGGTATTTGGGGCGTGCGTGGGGTGGGTATTTGGGGCGTGCGTGGGGTGGGTATTTGGGGCGTGCGTGGGGTGGGTATTTGGGGCGTGCGTGGGGTGGGTATTTGGGCGGTGCGTGGGGTGGGTATTTGGGGCGTGCGTGGGGTGGGTATTTGGGGCGTGGGGTGGGTATTTGGGGCGTGCGTGGGGTGGGTATTTGGGGCGTGCGTGGGGTGGGTATTTGGGGCGTGCGTGGGGTGGGTATTTGGGGCGTGCGTGGGGTGGGTATTTGGGGCGTGCGTGGGGTGGGTATTTGGGGCGTGCGTGGGGTGGGTATTTGGGGGCGTGGGGTGGGTATTTGGGGCGTGCGTGGGGTGGGTATTTGGGGCGTGCGTGGGGTGGGTATTTGGGGCGTGGGGTGGGTATTTGGGGCGTGCGTGGGGTGGGTATTTGGGGCGTGCGTGGGGTGGGTATTTGGGGCGTGCGTGGGGTGGGTATTTGGGGCGTGCGTGGGGTGGGTATTTGGGGCGTGCGTGGGGTGGGTATTTGGGGCGTGCGTGGGGTGGGTATTTGGGGCGTGCGTGGGGTGGGTATTTGGGGCGTGCGTGGGGTGGGTATTTGGGGCGTGGGGTGGGTATTTGGGGCGTGCGTGGGGTGGGTATTTGGGGCGTGCGTGGGGTGGGTATTTGGGGCGTGCGTGGGGTGGGTATTTGGGGCGTGGGGTGGGTATTTGGGGCGTGCGTGGGGTGGGTATTTGGGGCGTGCGTGGGGTGGGTATTTGGGGCGTGCGTGGGGTGGGTATTTGGGGCGTGCGGTTGGTGTGGGGTGGGTATTTGGGGCGTGCGTGGGGTGGGTATTTGGGGCGTGCGTGGGGTGGGTATTTGGGGCGTGCGTGGGGTGGGTATTTGGGGCGTGCGTGGGGTGGGTATTTGGGGCGTGCGTGGGGTGGGTATTTGGGGCGTGCGTGGGGTGGGTATTTGGGGCGTGCGTGGGGTGGGTATTTGGGGCGTGCGTGGGGTGGGTATTTGGGGCGTGCGTGGGGTGGGTATTTGGGGCGTGGGGTGGGTATTTGGGGCGTGCGTGGGGTGGGTATTTGGGGCGTGCGTGGGGTGGGTATTTGGGGCGTGCGGGGGTGGGTATTTGGGGCGTGGGGTGGGTATTTGGGGCGTGCGTGGGGTGGGTATTTGGGGCGTGGGGTGGGTATTTGGGGCGTGCGTGGGGTGGGTATTTGGGGCGTGCGTGGGGGTGGGTGGGTATTTGGGGCGTGCGTGGGGTGGGTATTTGGGCGTGCGTGGGGTGGGTATTGGGCTGGGCTGGCGTGGGGTGGGTATTTGGGGCGTGCGTGGGGTGGGTATTTGGGGCGTGCGTGGGGTGGGTATTTGGGGCGTGGGGTGGGTATTTGGGGCGTGCGTGGGGTGGGTATTTGGGGCGTGCGTGGGGTGGGTATTTGGGGCGTGCGTGGGGTGGGTATTTGGGGCGTGCGTGGGGTGGGTATTTGGGGCGTGGGGTGGGTATTTGGGGCGTGCGTGGGGTGGGTATTTGGGGCGTGCGTGGGGTGGGTATTTGGGGCGTGCGTGGGGTGGGTATTTGGGGCGTGCGTGGGGTGGGTATTTGGGGCGTGCGTGGGTGGGTATTTGGGGCGTGCGTGGGGTGGGTATTTGGGGCGTGCGTGGGGTGGGTATTTGGGGCGTGCGTGGGGTGGGTATTTGGGGCGTGGGGTGGGTATTTGGGGGTGCGTGGGGTGGGTATTTGGGGCGTGCGTGGGGTGGGTATTTGGGGCGTGCGTGGGGTGGGTATTTGGGGCGTGCGTGGGGTGGGTATTTGGGGCGTGGGGTGGGTATTTGGGGCGTGCGTGGGGTGGGTATTTGGGGCGTGCGTGGGGGGGGGTATTTGGGGCGTGCGTGGGGTGGGTATTTGGGGCGTGCGTGGGGTGGGTATTTGGGGCGTGCGTGGGGTGGGTATTTGGGGCGTGCGTGGGGTGGGTATTTGGGGCGTGCGTGGGGTGGGTATTTGGGGCGTGCGTGGGGTGGGTATTTGGGGCGTGGGGTGGGTATTTGGGGCGTGCGTGGGGTGGGTATTTGGGGCGTGCGTGGGGTGGGTATTTGGGGCGTGCGTGGGGTGGGTATTTGGGGCGTGCGTGGGGTGGGTATTTGGGGCGTGGGGTGGGTATTTGGGGCGTGCGTGGGGTGGGTATTTGGGGCGTGCGTGGGGTGGGTATTTGGGGCGTGCGTGGGGTGGGTATTTGGGGCGTGGGGTGGGTATTTGGGGCGTGCGTGGGGTGGGTATTTGGGGCGTGCGTGGGGTGGGTATTTGGGGCGTGCGTGGGGTGGGTATTTGGGGCGTGCGTGGGGTGGGTATTTGGGGCGTGGGGTGGGTATTTGGGGCGTGCGTGGGGTGGGTATTTGGGGCGTGCGTGGGGTGGGTATTTGGGGCGTGCGTGGGGTGGGTATTTGGGGCGTGCGTGGGGTGGGTATTTGGGGCGTGGGGTGGGTATTTGGGGCGTGCGTGGGGTGGGTATTTGGGGCGTGCGTGGGGTGGGTATTTGGGGCGTGCGTGGGGTGGGTATTTGGGGCGTGCGTGGGTGGGTATTTGGGGCGTGCGTGGGGTGGGTATTTGGGGCGTGGTGGGTGGGTATTTGGGGCGTGCGTGGGGTGGGTATTTGGGGCGTGCGTGGGGTGGGTATTTGGGGCGTGCGTGGGGTGGGTATTTGGGGCGTGCGTGGGGTGGGTATTTGGGGCGTGCGTGGGGTGGGTATTTGGGGCGTGCGTGGGGTGGGTATTTGGGGCGTGCGTGGGGTGGGTATTTGGGGCTGCGTGGGGTGGGTATTTGGGGCGTGCGTGGGGTGGGTATTTGGGGCGTGGTGTGCGTGGGGTGGGTATTTGGGGCGTGCGTGGGGTGGGTATTTGGGGCGTGCGTGGGGTGGGTATTTGGGGCGTGGGGTGGGTATTTGGGGCGTGCGTGGGGTGGGTATTTGGGGCGTGCGTGGGGTGGGTATTTGGGGCGTGCGTGGGGTGGGTATTTGGGGCGTGCGTGGGGTGGGTATTTGGGGCGTGGGGTGGGTATTTGGGGCGTGCGTGGGGTGGGTATTTGGGGCGTGCGTGGGGTGGGTATTTGGGGCGTGCGTGGGGTGGGTATTTGGGGCGTGCGTGGGGTGGGTATTTGGGGCGTGGGGTGGGTATTTGGGGCGTGCGTGGGGTGGGTATTTGGGGCGTGCGTGGGGTGGGTATTTGGGGCGTGCGTGGGGTGGGTATTTGGGGCGTGCGTGGGGTGGGTATTTGGGGCGTGGGGTGGGTATTTGGGGCGTGCGTGGGGTGGGTATTTGGGGCGTGCGTGGGGTGGGTATTTGGGGCGTGCGTGGGGTGGGTATTTGGGGCGTGGGGTGGGTATTTGGGGCGTGCGTGGGGTGGGTATTTGGGGCGTGCGTGGGGTGGGTATTTGGGGCGTGCGTGGGGTGGGTATTTGGGGCGTGCGTGGGGTGGGTATTTGGGGCGTGGGGTGGGTATTTGGGGCGTGCGTGGGGTGGGTATTTGGGGCGTGCGTGGGGTGGGTATTTGGGGCGTGCGTGGGGTGGGTATTTGGGGCGTGCGTGGGGTGGGTATTTGGGGCGTGGGGTGGGTATTTGGGGCGTGCGTGGGGTGGGTATTTGGGGCGTGCGTGGGGTGGGTATTTGGGGCGTGCGTGGGGTGGGTATTTGGGGCGTGGGGTGGGTATTTGGGGCGTGCGTGGGGTGGGTATTTGGGGCGTGCGTGGGGTGGGTATTTGGGGCGTGCGTGGGGTGGGTATTTGGGGCGTGCGTGGGGTGGGTATTTGGGGCGTGGGGTGGGTATTTGGGGCGTGCGTGGGGTGGGTATTTGGGGCGTGCGTGGGGTGGGTATTTGGGGCGTGCGTGGGGTGGGTATTTGGGGGCGTGGGGTGGGTATTTGGGGCGTGCGTGGGGTGGGTATTTGGGGCGTGCGTGGGGTGGGTATTTGGGGCGTGCGTGGGGTGGGTATTTGGGGCGTGGGGTGGGTATTTGGGGCGTGCGTGGGGTGGGTATTTGGGGCGTGCGTGGGGTGGGTATTTGGGGCGTGCGTGGGGTGGGTATTTGGGGCGTGCGTGGGGTGGGTATTTGGGGCGTGGGTTGGGCTGTGGGTATTTGGGGCGTGCGTGGGGTGGGTATTTGGGGCGTGCGTGGGGTGGGTATTTGGGGCGTGCGTGGGGTGGGTATTTGGGGCGTGCGTGGGGTGGGTATTTGGGGCGTGGGGTGGGTATTTGGGGCGTGCGTGGGGTGGGTATTTGGGGCGGTGGGGGTGGGTATTTGGGGCGTGCGTGGGGTGGGTATTTGGGGCGTGCGTGGGGTGGGTATTTGGGGCGTGGGGTGGGTATTTGGGGCGTGCGTGGGGTGGGTATTTGGGGCGTGCGTGGGGTGGGTATTTGGGGCGTGCGTGGGGTGGGTATTTGGGGGCGTGGGGTGGGTATTTGGGGCGTGCGTGGGGTGGGTATTTGGGGCGTGCGTGGGGTGGGTATTTGGGGCGTGCGTGGGGTGGGTATTTGGGGCGTGCGTGGGGTGGGTATTTGGGGCGTGCGTGGGGTGGGTATTTGGGGGCGTGGGGTGGGTATTTGGGGCGTGCGTGGGGTGGGTATTTGGGGCGTGCGTGGGGTGGGTATTTGGGGCGTGCGTGGGGTGGGTATTTGGGGCGTGCGTGGGTGGGTATTTGGGGCGTGCGTGGGGTGGGTATTTGGGGCGTGCGTGGGGTGGGTATTTGGGGCGTGCGTGGGGTGGGTATTTGGGGCGTGCGTGGGGTGGGTATTTGGGGCGTGGGGTATTTGGGCGTGGGGTGGGTATTTGGGGCGTGCGTGGGGTGGGTATTTGGGGCGTGCGTGGGGTGGGTATTTGGGGCGTGCGTGGGGTGGGTATTTGGGGCGTGGGGTGGGTATTTGGGGCGTGCGTGGGTGGGTATTTGGGGCGTGCGTGGGGTGGGTATTTGGGGCGTGCGTGGGGTGGGTATTTGGGGCGTGGGGTGGGTATTTGGGGCGTGCGTGGGGTGGGTATTTGGGGCGTGCGTGGGGTGGGTATTTAGGGCGTGCGTGGGGTGGGTATTTGGGGCGTGCGTGGGGTGGGTATTTGGGGCGTGGGGGTGGGTATTTGGGGCGTGCGTGGGGTGGGTATTTGGGGCGTGCGTGGGGTGGGTATTTGGGGCGTGCGTGGGGTGGGTATTTGGGGCGTGCGTGGGGTGGGTATTTGGGGCGTGGGGTGGGTATTTGGGGCGTGCGTGGGGTGGGTATTTGGGGCGTGCGTGGGGTGGGTATTTGGGGCGTGCGTGGGGTGGGTATTTGGGGCGTGCGTGGGGTGGGTATTTGGGGCGTGGGGTGGGTATTTGGGGCGTGCGTGGGGTGGGTATTTGGGGCGTGCGTGGGGTGGGTATTTGGGGCGTGCGTGGGGTGGGTATTTGGGGCGTGCGTGGGGTGGGTATTTGGGGCGTGGGGTGGGTATTTGGGGCGTGCGTGGGGTGGGTATTTGGGGCGTGCGTGGGGTGGGTATTTGGGGCGTGCGTGGGGTGGGTATTTGGGTGCGTGGGGTGGGTATTTGGGTTGTGCGTGGGGTGGGTATTTGGGGCGTGCGTGGGGTGGGTATTTGGGGCGTGCGTGGGGTGGGTATTTGGGGCGTGCGTGGGGTGGGTATTTGGGGCGTGGGGTGGGTATTTGGGCGTGCGTGGGGTGGGTATTTGGGGCGTGCGTGGGGTGGGTATTTGGGGCGTGCGTGGGGTGGGTATTTGGGGCGTGGGGTGGGTATTTGGGGCGTGCGTGGGGTGGGTATTTGGGGCGTGCGTGGGGTGGGTATTTGGGGCGTGGGGTGGGTATTTGGGGCGTGCGTGGGGTGGGTATTTGGGGCGTGCGTGGGGTGGGTATTTGGGGCGTGCGTGGGGTGGGTATTTGGGGCGTGGGGTGGGTATTTGGGGCGTGCGTGGGGTGGGTATTTGGGGCGTGCGTGGGGTGGGTATTTGGGGCGTGCGTGGGGTGGGTATTTGGGGCGTGCGTGGGGTGGGTATTTGGGGGGTGCGTGGGTGGGTATTTGGGGCGTGCGTGGGGTGGGTATTTGGGGTGTGTGGCGTGCGTGGGGTATTTGGGGCCGTGTGCGTGGGGTGGGGTATTTGGGGCGTGCGTGGGGTGGGTATTTGGGGCGTGCGTGGGGTGGGTATTTGGGGCGTGGGGTCATCTATCGAGTATTTGGGGCGTGCGTGGGGTGGGTATTTGGGGCGTGCGTGGGGTGGGTATTTGGGGCGTGCGTGGGGTGGGTATTTGGGGCGTGGGGTGGGTATTTGGGGCGTGCGTGGGGTGGGTATTTGGGGCGTGCGTGGGGTGGGTATTTGGGGCGTGCGTGGGGTGGGTATTTGGGGCGTGCGTGGGGTGGGTATTTGGGGCGGGCGTGGGGTGGGTATTTGGGGCGTGCGTGGGGTGGGTATTTGGGGCGTGCGTGGGGTGGGTATTTGGGGCGTGCGTGGGGTGGGTATTTGGGGCGTGGGGTGGGTATTTGGGGCGTGCGTGGGGTGGGTATTTGGGGCGTGCGTGGGGTGGGTATTTGGGGCGTGGGGTGGGTATTTGGGGCGTGCGTGGGGTGGGTATTTGGGGCGTGCATGGGGTGGGTATTTGGGGCGTGCGTGGGGTGGGTATTTGGGGCGTGGGGTGGGTATTTGGGGCGTGCGTGGGGTGGGTATTTGGGGCGTGCGTGGGGTGGGTATTTGGGGCGTGCGTGGGGTGGGTATTTGGGGCTTGGGGTGGGTATTTGGGGCGTGCGTGGGGTGGGTATTTGGGGCGTGCGTGGGGTGGGTATTTGGGGCGTGCGTGGGGTGGGTATTTGGGGCATGGGGTGGGTATTTGGGGCGTGCGTGGGGTGGGTATTTGGGGCGTGCGTGGGTGGGTATTGTGGGGGCGGTGGGTATTTGGGGCGTGCGTGGGGTGGGTATTTGGGGCGTGGGGTGGGTATTTGGGGCGTGCGTGGGGTGGGTATTTGGGGCGTGCGTGGGGTGGGTATTTGGGGCGTGGGGTGGGTATTTGGGGCGTGCGTGGGGTGGGTATTTGGGGCGTGCGTGGGGTGGGTATTTGGGGCGTGCGTGGGGTGGGTATTTGGGGCGTGCGTGGGGTGGGTATTTGGGGCTTGGGGTGGGTATTTGGGGCGTGCGTGGGGTGGGTATTTGGGGCGTGCGTGGGGTGGGTATTTGGGGCGTGCGTGGGGTGGGTATTTGGGGCGTGGGGTGGGTATTTGGGGCGTGCGTGGGGTGGGTATTTGGGGCGGGCCGTGGGGGGGTGGGTATTTGGGGTGCGTGGGGTGGGTATTTGGGGCGTGCGTGGGGGTGGGTATTTGGGGCGTGCGTGGGGTGGGTATTTGGGGCGTGCGTGGGGTGGGTATTTGGGGCGTGCGTGGGGTGGGTATTTGGGGCGTGCGTGGGGTGGGTATTTGGGGCGTGGGGTGGGTATTTGGGGCGTGCGTGGTGTGGGTATTTGGGGGCGTGCGTGGGGTGGGTATTTGGGGCGTGCGTGGGGTGGGTATTTGGGGCGTGCGTGGGGTGGGTATTTGGGGCGTGCGTGGGGTGGGTATTTGGGGCGTGGGGTGGGTATTTGGGGCGTGCGTGGGGTGGGTATTTGGGGCGTGCGTGGGGTGGGTATTTGGGGCGTGGGGTGGGTATTTGGGGCGTGCGTGGGGTGGGTATTTGGGGCGTGCGTGGGTGGGTATTTGGGGCGTGCGTGGGGTGGGTATTTGGGGCGTGCGTGGGGTGGGTATTTGGGGCGTGGGGTGGGTATTTGGGGCGTGCGTGGGGTGGGTATTTGGGGCGTGCGTGGGGTGGGTATTTGGGGCGTGCGTGGGGTGGGTATTTGGGGCGTGCGTGGGGTGGGTATTTGGGGCGTGGGGTGGGTATTTGGGGCGTGCGTGGGGTGGGTATTTGGGGCGTGCGTGGGGTGGGTATTTGGGGCGTGCGTGGGGTGGGTATTTGGGGCGTGGGGTGGGTATTTGGGGCGTGCGTGGGGTGGGTATTTGGGGCGTGCGTGGGGTGGGTATTTGGGGCGTGCGTGGGGTGGGTATTTGGGGCGTGTGGTGGGTATTTGGGGCGTGCGTGGGGTGGGTATTTGGGGCGTGCGTGGGGTGGGTATTTGGGGCGTGCGTGGGGTGGGTATTTGGTGCGTGGGGTGGGTATTTGGGGCGTGCGTGGGGTGGGTATTTGGGGCGTGCGTGGGGTGGGTATTTGGGGCGTGCGTGGGGTGGGTATTTGGGGCGTGGGGTGGGTATTTGGGGCGTGCGTGGGGTGGGTATTTGGGGCGTGCGTGGGGTGGGTATTTGGGGCGTGCGTGGGGTGGGTATTTGGGGCGTGGGGTGGGTATTTGGGGCGTGCGTGGGGTGGGTATTTGGGGCGTGCGTGGGGTGGGTATTTGGGGCGTGCGTGGGGTGGGTATTTGGGGCGTGCGTGGGGTGGGTATTTGGGGCGTGGGGTGGGTATTTGGGGCGTGCGTGGGGTGGGTATTTGGGGCTTGCGTGGGGTGGGTATTTGGGGCGTGCGTGGGGTGGGTTTTTGGGGCGTGGGGTGGGTATTTGGGGCGTGCGTGGGGTGGGTATTTGGGGCGTGCGTGGGGTGGATATTTGGGGCGTGCGTGGGGTGGGTATTTGGGGCGTTGGGTGGGTATTTGGGGCGTGCGTGGGGTGGGTATTTGGGGCGTGCGTGGGGTGGGTATTTGGGGCGTGCGTGGGGTGGGTATTTGGGGCGTGGGGTGGGTATTTGGGGCGTGCGTGGGGTGGGTATTTGGGGCGTTGGGTGGGTATTTGGGGCGTGCGTGGGGTGGGTATTTGGGGCGTGCGTGGGGTGGGTATTTGGGGCGTGCGTGGGGTGGGTATTTGGGGCGTGGGGTGGGTATTTGGGGCGTGCGTGGGGTGGGTATTTGGGGCGTGCGTGGGGTGGGTATTTGGGGCGTGCGTGGGGTGGGTATTTGGGGCGTGGGGTGGGTATTTGGGGCGTGCGTGGGGTGGGTATTTGGGGCGTGCGTGGGTGGGTATTTGGGGCGTGCGTGGGGTGGGTATTTGGGGCGTGCGTGGGGTGGGTATTTGGGGCGTGGGGTGGGTATTTGGGGCGTGCGTGGGGTGGGTATTTGGGGCGTGCGTGGGGTGGGTATTTGGGGCGTGCGTGGGGTGGGTATTTGGGGCGTGCGTGGGGTGGGTATTTGGGGCGTGGGGTGGGTATTTGGGGCGTGCGTGGGGTGGGTATTTGGGGCGTGCGTGGGGTGGGTATTTGGGGCGTGCGTGGGGTGGGTATTTGGGGCGTGCGTGGGGTGGGTATTTGGGGCGTGGGGTGGGTATTTGGGGCGTGCGTGGGGTGGGTATTTGGGGCTTGCGTGGGGTGGGTATTTGGGGCGTGCGTGGGGTGGGTATTTGGGGCGTGCGTGGGGTGGGTATTTGGGGCGTTGGGTGGGTATTTGGGGCGTGCGTGGGGTGGGTATTTGGGGCGTGCGTGGGGTGGGTATTTGGGGCGTGGGGTGGGTATTTGGGGCGTGCGTGGGGTGGGTATTTGGGGCGTGCGTGGGGTGGGTATTTGGGGCGTGCGTGGGGTGGGTATTTGGGGCGTGGGGTGGGTATTTGGGGCGTGCGTGGGGTGGGTATTTGGGGCGTGCCTGGGGTGGGTATTTGGGGCGTGCGTGGGGTGGGTATTTGGGGCGTAAGTGGGGTGGGTATTTGGGGCGTGGGGTGGGTATTTGGGGCGTGCGTGGGGTGGGTATTTGGGGCGTGCGTGGGGTGGGTATTTGGGGCGTGCGTGGGGTGGGTATTTGGGGCGTGGGGTGGGTATTTGGGGCGTGCGTGGGGTGGGTATTTGGGGCGTGCGTGGGGTGGGTATTTGGGGCGTGCGTGGGGTGGGTATTTGGGGCGTGCGTGGGGTGGGTATTTGGGGCGTGGGGTGGGTATTTGGGGCGTGCGTGGGGTGGGTATTTGGGGCGTGCGTGGGGTGGGTATTTGGGGCGTGCGTGGGGTGGGTATTTGGGGCGTGCGTGGGGTGGGTATTTGGGGCTTGCGTGGGGTGGGTATTTGGGGCGTGCGTGGGGTGGGTTTTTGGGGCGTGGGGTGGGTATTTGGGGCGTGCGTGGGGTGGGTATTTGGGGCGTGCGTGGGGTGGGTATTTGGGGCGTGCGTGGGGTGGGTATTTGGGGCGTGCGTGGGGTGGGTATTTGGGGCGTGGGGTGGGTATTTGGGGCGTGCGTGGGGTGGGTATTTGGGGCGTGCGTGGGGTGGGTATTTGGGGCGTGGGGTGGGTATTTGGGGCGTGCGTGGGGTGGGTATTTGGGGCGTGCATGGGGTGGGTATTTGGGGCGTGCGTGGGGTGGGTATTTGGGGCGTGGGGTGGGTATTTGGGGCGTGCGTGGGGTGGGTATTTGGGGCGTGCGTGGGGTGGGTATTTGGGGCGTGCGTGGGGTGGGTATTTGGGGCGTGCGTGGGGTGGGTATTTGGGGCGTGGGGTGGGTATTTGGGGCGTGCGTGGGGTGGGTATTTGGGGCGTGCGTGGGGTGGGTATTTGGGGCGTGCGTGGGGTGGGTATTTGGGGCGTGCGTGGGGTGGGTATTTGGGGCGTGCGTGAGGTGGGTATTTGGGGCGTGGGGTGGGTATTTGGGGCGTGCGTGGGGTGGGTATTTGGGGCTTGCGTGGGGTGGGTATTTGGGGCGTGCGTGGGGTGGGTATTTGGGGCGTGCGTGGGGTGGGTATTTGGGGCGTTGGGTGGGTATTTGGGGCGTGCGTGGGGTGGGTATTTGGGGCGTGCGTGGGGTGGGTATTTGGGGCGTGGGGTGGGTATTTGGGGCGTGCGTGGGGTGGGTATTTGGGGCGTGCGTGGGGTGGGTATTTGGGGCGTGCGTGGGGTGGGTATTTGGGGCGTGCGTGGGGTGGGTATTTGGGGCGTGGGGTGGGTATTTGGGGCGTGCGTGGGGTGGGTATTTGGGGCGTGCGTGGGGTGGGTATTTGGGGCGTGCGTGGGGTGGGTATTTGGGGCGTGCGTGGGGTGGGTATTTGGGGCGTGGGGTGGGTATTTGGGGCGTGCGTGGGGTGGGTATTTGGGGCGTGCGTGGGGTGGGTATTTGGGGCGTGCGTGGGGTGGGTATTTGGGGCGTGCGTGGGGTGGGTATTTGGGGCGTATTTGGGGCGTGGGGTGGGTACACAACTATCCTTCTCCGTTCTCTGCACTGGCTCCCCGTAGCAGCTCGCATTCAGTTTAAAACCCTGGTGCTAGCCTATAGAGCAGTGAAAGGAACAGCTCCTTCTTACCTCCGGGTTTTGGTCAATGCCCACACCCCTGCCCGACCACTCCGGTCTGCCACCTCGGGGCGACTGACTCCCTCGCCACTCAACGGTCCTTCTGGTCGATCGACACGGTCACGACTTTTTTCTGTTCTGGCCCCACAGTGGTGGAATGAACTTCCCACTGATGTCAGGACAGCAGAGTCACTGCCCATCTTTCGCCGCAGGCTGAAAACCCACCTCTTCAGGAAACACTATCCTTCCTCTTTGCCTGGCCTACTTGTTGTTAACTAGTTGTACGAACTCTTGTTTTATTTTTGTATTGTTTTATTGGATCTTGTTTAGTTTTCATTTGATTTTGCCATTTTTGTCTCATCTGTTTAAGAAAGTAGGTAGCTGATATATTGCACTTTTACCTTAGCGCTAGGTATACTCTTGGTTGCTTGTTTTTGCAGGAAATGTACTTAAAACTTCTGGTGATTAGTAGTTTTCGTTCCCTACCTATGTTGAATACACTTATTGTAAGTCGCTTTGGATAAAAGCGTCTGCTAAATGACTGTAATGTAATGTAATGTAATGTATTTGGGGCGTGCGTGGGGTGGGTATTTGGGGCGTGCGTGGGGTGGGTATTTGGGGCGTGCGTGGGGTGGGTATTTGGGGCGTGCGTGGGGTGGGTATTTGGGGCTTGCGTGGGGTGGGTATTTGGGGCGTGCGTGGGGTGGGTTTTTGGGGCGTGGGGTGGGTATTTGGGGCGTGCGTGGGGTGGGTATTTGGGGCGTGCGTGGGGTGGGTATTTGGGGCGTGCGTGGGGTGGGTATTTGGGGCGTGCGTGGGGTGGGTATTTGGGGCGTGGGGTGGGTATTTGGGGCGTGCGTGGGGTGGGTATTTGGGGCGTGCGTGGGGTGGGTGCTAGCCTATAGAGCAGTGAAAGGAACAGCTCCTTCTTACCTCCGGGTTTTGGTCAATGCCCACACCCCTGCCCGACCACTCCGGTCTGCCACCTCGGGGCGACTGACTCCCTCGCCACTCAACGGTCCTTCTGGTCGATCGACACGGTCACGACTTTTTTCTGTTCTGGCCCCACAGTGGTGGAATGAACTTCCCACTGATGTCAGGACAGCAGAGTCACTGCCCATCTTTCGCCGCAGGCTGAAAACCCACCTCTTCAGGAAACACTATCCTTCCTCTTTGCCTGGCCTACTTGTTGTTAACTAGTTGTACGAACTCTTGTTTTATTTTTGTATTGTTTTATTGGATCTTGTTTAGTCGATACACTTATTTGTTTTAGCTCGTGCTCATTTGATTTTGCCATTTTTGTCTCATCTGTTTAAGAAAGTAGGTAGCTGATATATTGCACTTTTACCTTAGCGCTAGGTATACTCTTGGTTGCTTGTTTTTGCAGGAAATGTACTTAAAACTTCTGGTGATTAGTAGTTTTCGTTCCCTACCTATGTTGAATACACTTATTGTAAGTCGCTTTGGATAAAAGCGTCTGCTAAATGACTGTAATGTAATGTAATGTAATGTATTTGGGGCGTGCGTGGGGTGGGTATTTGGGGCGTGCGTGGGGTGGGTATTTGGGGCGTGCGTGGGGTGGGTATTTGGGGCGTGCGTGGGGTGGGTATTTGGGGCTTGCGTGGGGTGGGTATTTGGGGCGTGCGTGGGGTGGGTTTTTGGGGCGTGGGGTGGGTATTTGGGGCGTGCGTGGGGTGGGTATTTGGGGCGTGCGTGGGGTGGGTATTTGGGGCGTGCGTGGGGTGGGTATTTGGGGCGTGCGTGGGGTGGGTATTTGGGGCGTGGGGTGGGTATTTGGGGCGTGCGTGGGGTGGGTATTTGGGGCGTGCGTGGGGTGGGTATTTGGGGCGTGGGGTGGGTATTTGGGGCGTGCGTGGGGTGGGTATTTGGGGCGTGCATGGGGTGGGTATTTGGGGCGTGCGTGGGGTGGGTATTTGGGGCGTGCGTGGGGTGGGTATTTGGGGCGTGCGTGGGGTGGGTATTTGGGGCGTGCGTGGGGTGGGTATTTGGGGCGTGCGTGAGGTGGGTATTTGGGGCGTGGGGTGGGTATTTGGGGCGTGCGTGGGGTGGGTATTTGGGGCTTGCGTGGGGTGGGTATTTGGGGCGTGCGTGGGGTGGGTATTTGGGGCGTGCGTGGGGTGGGTATTTGGGGCGTTGGGTGGGTATTTGGGGCGTGCGTGGGGTGGGTATTTGGGGCGTGCGTGGGGTGGGTATTTGGGGCGTGGGGTGGGTATTTGGGGCGTGCGTGGGGTGGGTATTTGGGGCGTGCGTGGGGTGGGTATTTGGGGCGTGCGTGGGGTGGGTATTTGGGGCGTGGGGTGGGTATTTGGGGCGTGCGTGGGGTGGGTATTTGGGGCGTGCCTGGGGTGGGTATTTGGGGCGTGCGTGGGGTGGGTATTTGGGGCGTGCGTGGGGTGGGTATTTGGGGCGTGGGGTGGGTATTTGGGGCGTGCGTGGGGTGGGTATTTGGGGCGTGCGTGGGGTGGGTATTTGGGGCGTGCGTGGGGTGGGTATTTGGGGCGTGCGTGGGGTGGGTATTTGGGGCGTGGGGTGGGTATTTGGGGCGTGCGTGGGGTGGGTATTTGGGGCGTGCGTGGGGTGGGTATTTGGGGCGTGCGTGGGGTGGGTATTTGGGGCGTGCGTGGGGTGGGTATTTGGGGCGTATTTGGGGCGTGGGGTGGGTACACAACTATCCTTCTCCGTTCTCTGCACTGGCTCCCCGTAGCAGCTCGCATTCAGTTTAAAACCCTGGTGCTAGCCTATAGAGCAGTGAAAGGAACAGCTCCTTCTTACCTCCGGGTTTTGGTCAATGCCCACACCCCTGCCCGACCACTCCGGTCTGCCACCTCGGGGCGACTGACTCCCTCGCCACTCAACGGTCCTTCTGGTCGATCGACACGGTCACGACTTTTTTCTGTTCTGGCCCCACAGTGGTGGAATGAACTTCCCACTGATGTCAGGACAGCAGAGTCACTGCCCATCTTTCGCCGCAGGCTGAAAACCCACCTCTTCAGGAAACACTATCCTTCCTCTTTGCCTGGCCTACTTGTTGTTAACTAGTTGTACGAACTCTTGTTTTATTTTTGTATTGTTTTATTGGATCTTGTTTAGTCGATACACTTATTTGTTTTAGCTCGTGCTCATTTGATTTTGCCATTTTTGTCTCATCTGTTTAAGAAAGTAGGTAGCTGATATATTGCACTTTTACCTTAGCGCTAGGTATACTCTTGGTTGCTTGTTTTTGCAGGAAATGTACTTAAAACTTCTGGTGATTAGTAGTTTTCGTTCCCTACCTATGTTGAATACACTTATTGTAAGTCGCTTTGGATAAAAGCGTCTGCTAAATGACTGTAATGTAATGTAATGTAATGTATTTGGGGCGTGCGTGGGGTGGGTATTTGGGGCGTGCGTGGGGTGGGTATTTGGGGCGTGCGTGGGGTGGGTATTTGGGGCGTGCGTGGGGTGGGTATTTGGGGTTTGCGTGGGGTGGGTATTTGGGGCGTGCGTGGGGTGGGTTTTTGGGGCGTGGGGTGGGTATTTGGGGCGTGCGTGGGGTGGGTATTTGGGGCGTGCGTGGGGTGGGTATTTGGGGCGTGCGTGGGGTGGGTATTTGGGGCGTGCGTGGGGTGGGTATTTGGGGCGTGGGGTGGGTATTTGGGGCGTGCGTGGGGTGGGTATTTGGGGCGTGCGTGGGGTGGGTATTTGGGGCGTGGGGTGGGTATTTGGGGCGTGCGTGGGGTGGGTATTTGGGGCGTGCATGGGGTGGGTATTTGGGGCGTGCGTGGGGTGGGTATTTGGGGCGTGGGGTGGGTATTTGGGGCGTGCGTGGGGTGGGTATTTGGGGCGTGCGTGGGGTGGGTATTTGGGGCGTGCGTGGGGTGGGTATTTGGGGCGTGGGGTGGGTATTTGGGGCGTGCGTGGGGTGGGTATTTGGGGCGTGCGTGGGGTGGGTATTTGGGGCGTGCGTGGGGTGGGTATTTGGGGCGTGGGGTGGGTATTTGGGGCGTGCGTGGGGTGGGTATTTGGGGCGTGCGTGGGGTGGGTATTTGGGGCGTGCGTGGGGTGGGTATTTGGGGCGTGGGGTGGGTATTTGGGGCGTGCGTGGGGTGGGTATTTGGGGCGTGCGTGGGGTGGGTATTTGGGGCGTGCGTGGGGTGGGTATTTGGGGCGTGCGTGGGGTGGGTATTTGGGGCGTGGGGTGGGTATTTGGGGCGTGCGTGGGGTGGGTATTTGGGGCGTGCGTGGGGTGGGTATTTGGGGCGTGCGTGGGGTGGGTATTTGGGGCGTGGGGTGGGTATTTGGGGCGTGCGTGGGGTGGGTATTTGGGGCGTGCGTGGGGTGGGTATTTGGGGCGTGCGTGGGGTGGGTATTTGGGGCGTGCGTGGGGTGGGTATTTGGGGCGTGGGGTGGGTATTTGGGGCGTGCGTGGGGTGGGTATTTGGGGCGTGCGTGGGGTGGGTATTTGGGGCGTGCGTGGGGTGGGTATTTGGGGCTTGCGTGGGGTGGGTATTTGGGGCGTGGGGTGGGTATTTGGGGCGTGCGTGGGGTGGGTATTTGGGGCGTGCGTGGGGTGGGTATTTGGGGCGTGCGTGGGGTGGGTATTTGGGGCGTGCGTGGGGTGGGTATTTGGGGCGTGGGGTGGGTATTTGGGGCGTGCGTGGGGTGGGTATTTGGGGCGTGCGTGGGGTGGGTATTTGGGGCGTGCGTGGGGTGGGTATTTGGGGCGTGGGGTGGGTATTTGGGGCGTGCGTGGGGTGGGTATTTGGGGCGTGCGTGGGGTGGGTATTTGGGGCGTGCGTGGGGTGGGTATTTGGGGCGTGGGGTGGGTATTTGGGGCGTGCGTGGGGTGGGTATTTGGGGCGTGCGTGGGGTGGGTATTTGGGGCGTGCGTGGGGTGGGTATTTGGGGCGTGCGTGGGGTGGGTATTTGGGGCGTGGGGTGGGTATTTGGGGCGTGCGTGGGGTGGGTATTTGGGGCGTGCGTGGGGTGGGTATTTGGGGCGTGCGTGGGGTGGGTATTTGGGGCGTGCGTGGGGTGGGTATTTGGGGCGTGGGGTGGGTATTTGGGGCGTGCGTGGGGTGGGTATTTGGGGCGTGCGTGGGGTGGGTATTTGGGGCGTGCGTGGGGTGGGTATTTGGGGCGTGGGGTGGGTATTTGGGGCGTGCGTGGGGTGGGTATTTGGGGCGTGCGTGGGGTGGGTATTTGGGGCGTGCGTGGGGTGGGTATTTGGGGCGTGCGTGGTATTTGGGGCGTGCGTGGGGTGGGTATTTGGGGCGTGCGTGGGGTGGGTATTTGGGGCGTGCGTGGGGTGGGTATTTGGGGCGTGCGTGGGGTGGGTATTTGGGGCGTGGGGTGGGTATTTGGGGCGTGCGTGGGGTGGGTATTTGGGGCGTGCGTGGGGTGGGTATTTGGGGCGTGGGGTGGGTATTTGGGGCGTGCGTGGGTTGGGTATTTGGGGCGTGCGTGGGGTGGGTATTTGGGGCGTGCGTGGGGTGGGTATTTGGGGCGTGCGTGGGGTGGGTATTTGGGGCGTGGGGTGGGTATTTGGGGCGTGCGTGGGGTGGGTATTTGGGGCGTGCGTGGGGTGGGTATTTGGGGCGTGCGTGGGGTGGGTATTTGGGGCGTGCGTGGGGTGGGTATTTGGGGCGTGCGTGGGGTGGGTATTTGGGGCGTGCGTGGGGTGGGTATTTGGGGCGTGGGGTGGGTATTTGGGGCGTGCGTGGGGTGGGTATTTGGGGCGTGCGTGGGGTGGGTATTTGGGGCGTGCGTGGGGTGGGTATTTGGGGCGTGGGGTGGGTATTTGGGGCGTGCGTGGGGTGGGTATTTGGGGCGTGCGTGGGGTGGGTATTTGGGGCGTGCGTGGGGTGGGTATTTGGGGCGTGCGTGGGGTGGGTATTTGGGGCGTGGGGTGGGTATTTGGGGCGTGCGTGGGGTGGGTATTTGGGGCGTGCGTGGGGTGGGTATTTGGGGCGTGCGTGGGGTGGGTATTTGGGGCGTGCGTGGGGTGGGTATTTGGGGCGTGGGGTGGGTATTTGGGGCGTGCGTGGGGTGGGTATTTGGGGCGTGCGTGGGGTGGGTATTTGGGGCGTGCGTGGGGTGGGTATTTGGGGCGTGGGGTGGGTATTTGGGGCGTGCGTGGGGTGGGTATTTGGGGCGTGCGTGGGGTGGGTATTTGGGGCGTGCGTGGGGTGGGTATTTGGGGCGTGCGTGGGGTGGGTATTTGGGGCGTGCGTGGGGTGGGTATTTGGGGCGTGCGTGGGGTGGGTATTTGGGGCGTGCGTGGGGTGGGTATTTGGGGCTTGCGTGGGGTGGGTATTTGGGGCGTGGGGTGGGTATTTGGGGCGTGCGTGGGGTGGGTATTTGGGGCGTGCGTGGGGTGGGTATTTGGGGCGTGCGTGGGGTGGGTATTTGGGGCGTGCGTGGGGTGGGTATTTGGGGCGTGGGGTGGGTATTTGGGGCGTGCGTGGGGTGGGTATTTGGGGCGTGCGTGGGGTGGGTATTTGGGGCGTGCGTGGGGTGGGTATTTGGGGCGTGCGTGGGGTGGGTATTTGGGGCGTGGGGTGGGTATTTGGGGCGTGCGTGGGGTGGGTATTTGGGGCGTGCGTGGGGTGGGTATTTGGGGCGTGCGTGGGGTGGGTATTTGGGGCGTGGGGTGGGTATTTGGGGCGTGCGTGGGGTGGGTATTTGGGGCGTGCGTGGGGTGGGTATTTGGGGCGTGCGTGGGGTGGGTATTTGGGGCGTGCGTGGGGTGGGTATTTGGGGCTTGCGTGGGGTGGGTATTTGGGGCGTGCGTGGGGTGGGTTTTTGGGGCGTGGGGTGGGTATTTGGGGCGTGCGTGGGGTGGGTATTTGGGGCGTGCGTGGGGTGGGTATTTGGGGCGTGCGTGGGGTGGGTATTTGGGGCGTGCGTGGGGTGGGTATTTGGGGCGTGGGGTGGGTATTTGGGGCGTGCGTGGGGTGGGTATTTGGGGCGTGCGTGGGGTGGGTATTTGGGGCGTGGGGTGGGTATTTGGGGCGTGCGTGGGGTGGGTATTTGGGGCGTGCATGGGGTGGGTATTTGGGGCGTGCGTGGGGTGGGTATTTGGGGCGTGGGGTGGGTATTTGGGGCGTGCGTGGGGTGGGTATTTGGGGCGTGCGTGGGGTGGGTATTTGGGGCGTGCGTGGGGTGGGTATTTGGGGCGTGCGTGGGGTGGGTATTTGGGGCGTGGGGTGGGTATTTGGGGCGTGCGTGGGGTGGGTATTTGGGGCGTGCGTGGGGTGGGTATTTGGGGCGTGCGTGGGGTGGGTATTTGGGGCGTGCGTGGGGTGGGTATTTGGGGCGTGCGTGGGGTGGGTATTTGGGGCGTGGGGTGGGTATTTGGGGCGTGCGTGGGGTGGGTATTTGGGGCTTGCGTGGGGTGGGTATTTGGGGCGTGCGTGGGGTGGGTATTTGGGGCGTGCGTGGGGTGGGTATTTGGGGCGTTGGGTGGGTATTTGGGGCGTGCGTGGGGTGGGTATTTGGGGCGTGCGTGGGGTGGGTATTTGGGGCGTGGGGTGGGTATTTGGGGCGTGCGTGGGGTGGGTATTTGGGGCGTGCGTGGGGTGGGTATTTGGGGCGTGCGTGGGGTGGGTATTTGGGGCGTGCGGGGTGGGTATTTGGGGCGTGCGTGGGGTGGGTATTTGGGGCGTGCCTGGGGTGGGTATTTGGGGCGTGCGTGGGGTGGGTATTTGGGGCGTGCGTGGGGTGGGTATTTGGGGCGTGGGGTGGGTATTTGGGGCGTGCGTGGGGTGGGTATTTGGGGCGTGCGTGGGGTGGGTATTTGGGGCGTGCGTGGGGTGGGTATTTGGGGCGTGCGTGGGGTGGGTATTTGGGGCGTGGGGTGGGTATTTGGGGCGTGCGTGGGGTGGGTATTTGGGGCGTGCGTGGGGTGGGTATTTGGGGCGTGCGTGGGGTGGGTATTTGGGGCGTGCGTGGGGTGGGTATTTGGGGCGTGGGGTGGGTATTTGGGGCGTGCGTGGGGTGGGTATTTGGGGCGTGCGTGGGGTGGGTATTTGGGGCGTGCGTGGGGTGGGTATTTGGGGCGTGCGTGGGGTGGGTATTTGGGGCTTGCGTGGGGTGGGTATTTGGGGCGTGCGTGGGGTGGGTTTTTGGGGCGTGGGGTGGGTATTTGGGGCGTGCGTGGGGTGGGTATTTGGGGCGTGCGTGGGGTGGGTATTTGGGGCGTGCGTGGGGTGGGTATTTGGGGCGTGCGTGGGGTGGGTATTTGGGGCGTGGGGTGGGTATTTGGGGCGTGCGTGGGGTGGGTATTTGGGGCGTGCGTGGGGTGGGTATTTGGGGCGTGGGGTGGGTATTTGGGGCGTGCGTGGGGTGGGTATTTGGGGCGTGCATGGGGTGGGTATTTGGGGCGTGCGTGGGGTGGGTATTTGGGGCGTGGGGTGGGTATTTGGGGCGTGCGTGGGGTGGGTATTTGGGGCGTGCGTGGGGTGGGTATTTGGGGCGTGCGTGGGGTGGGTATTTGGGGCGTGCGTGGGGTGGGTATTTGGGGCGTGGGGTGGGTATTTGGGGCGTGCGTGGGGTGGGTATTTGGGGCGTGGGGTGGGTATTTGGGGCGTGCGTGGGGTGGGTATTTGGGGCGTGCGTGGGGTGGGTATTTGGGGCGTGCGTGGGGTGGGTATTTGGGGCGTGCGTGGGGTGGGTATTTGGGGCGTGGGGTGGGTATTTGGGGCGTGCGTGGGGTGGGTATTTGGGGCGTGCGTGGGGTGGGTATTTGGGGCGTGCGTGGGGTGGGTATTTGGGGCGTGCGTGGGGTGGGTATTTGGGGCGTGGGGTAGGTATTTGGGGCGTGCGTGGGGTGGGTATTTGGGGCGTGCGTGGGGTGGGTATTTGGGGCGTGCGTGGGGTGGGTATTTGGGGCGTACGTGGGGTGGGTATTTGGGGCGTGGGGTGGGTATTTGGGGCGTGCGTGGGGTGGGTATTTGGGGCGTGCGTGGGGTGGGTATTTTTGGCGTGCGTGGGGTGGGTATTTGGGGCGTGGGGTGGGTATTTGGGGCGTGCGTTGGGTGGGTATTTGGGGCGTGCGTGGGGTGGGTATTTGGGGCGTGCGTGGGGTGGGTATTTGGGGCGTGGGGTGGGTATTTGGGGCGTGCGTGGGGTGGGTATTTGGGGCGTGCGTGGGGTGGGTATTTGGGGCGTGCGTGGGGTGGGTATTTGGGGCGTGCGTGGGGTGGGTATTTGGGGCGTGGGGTGGGTATTTGGGGCGTGCGTGGGTTGGGTATTTGGGGCGTGCGTGGGGTGGGTATTTGGGGCGTGCGTGGGGTGGGTATTTGGGGCGTGCGTGGGGTGGGTATTTGGGGCGTGCGTGGGGTGGGTATTTGGGGCGTGGGGTGGGTATTTGGGGCGTGCGTGGGGTGGGTATTTGGGGCGTGCGTGGGGTGGGTATTTGGGGCTTGCGTGGGGTGGGTATTTGGGGCGTGCGTGGGGTGGGTATTTGGGGCGTGCGTGGGGTGGGTATTTGGGGCGTGCGTGGGGTGGGTATTTGGGGCGTTGGGTGGGTATTTGGGGCGTGCGTGGGGTGGGTATTTGGGGCGTGCGTGGGGTGGGTATTTGGGGCGTGCGTGGGGTGGGTATTTGGGGCGTGCGTGGGGTGGGTATTTGGGGCGTGGGGTGGGTATTTGGGGCGTGCGTGGGGTGGGTATTTGGGGCGTGCGTGGGGTGGGTATTTGGGGCGTGCGTGGGGTGGGTATTTGGGGCGTGCGTGGGGTGGGTATTTGGGGCGTGCCTGGGGTGGGTATTTGGGGCGTGCGTGGGGTGGGTATTTGGGGCGTGCGTGGGGTGGGTATTTGGGGCGTGGGGTGGGTATTTGGGGCGTGCGTGGGGTGGGTATTTGGGGCGTGCGTGGGGTGGGTATTTGGGGCGTGCGTGGGGTGGGTAATTGGGGCGTGGGGTGGGTATTTGGGGCGTGCGTGGGGTGGGTATTTGGGGCGTGCGTGGGGTGGGTATTTGGGGCGTGCGTGGGGTGGGTATTTGGGGCGTGGGGTGGGTATTTGGGGCGTGCGTGGGGTGGGTATTTGGGGCGTGCGTGGGGTGGGTATTTGGGGCGTGCGTGGGGTGGGTATTTGGGGCGTGGGGTGGGTATTTGGGGCGTGCGTGGGGTGGGTATTTGGGGCGTGCGTGGGGTGGGTATTTGGGGCGTGCGTGGGGTGGGTATTTGGGGCTTGCGTGGGGTGGGTATTTGGGGCGTGGGGTGGGTATTTGGGGCGTGCATGGGGTGGGTATTTGGGGCGTGCGTGGGGTGGGTATTTGGGGCGTGCGTGGGGTGGGTATTTGGGGCGTGCGTGGGGTGGGTATTTGGGGCGTGGGGTGGGTATTTGGGGCGTGCGTGGGGTGGGTATTTGGGGCGTGCGTGGGGTGGGTATTTGGGGCGTGCGTGGGGTGGGTATTTGGGGCGTGCGTGGGGTGGGTATTTGGGGCGTGCGTGGGGTGGGTATTTGGGGCGTGCGTGGGGTGGGTATTTGGGGCGTGCGTGGGGTGGGTATTTGGGGCGTGCGTGGGGTGGGTATTTGGGGCGTGCGTGGGGTGGGTATTTGGGGCTTGCGTGGGGTGGGTATTTGGGGCGTGGGGTGGGTATTTGGGGCGTGCGTGGGGTGGGTATTTGGGGCGTGCGTGGGGTGGGTATTTGGGGCGTGCGTGGGGTGGGTATTTGGGGCGTGCGTGGGGTGGGTATTTGGGGCGTGGGGTGGGTATTTGGGGCGTGCGTGGGGTGGGTATTTGGGGCGTGCGTGGGGTGGGTATTTGGGGCGTGCGTGGGGTGGGTATTTGGGGCGTGCGTGGGGTGGGTATTTGGGGCTTGCGTGGGGTGGGTATTTGGGGCGTGCGTGGGGTGGGTTTTTGGGGCGTGGGGTGGGTATTTGGGGCGTGCGTGGGGTGGGTATTTGGGGCGTGCGTGGGGTGGGTATTTGGGGCGTGCGTGGGGTGGGTATTTGGGGCGTGCGTGGGGTGGGTATTTGGGGCGTGGGGTGGGTATTTGGGGCGTGCGTGGGGTGGGTATTTGGGGCGTGCGTGGGGTGGGTATTTGGGGCGTGGGGTGGGTATTTGGGGCGTGCGTGGGGTGGGTATTTGGGGCGTGCGTGGGGTGGGTATTTGGGGCGTGCGTGGGGTGGGTATTTGGGGCGTGGGGTGGGTATTTGGGGCGTGCGTGGGGTGGGTATTTGGGGCGTGCGTGGGGTGGGTATTTGGGGCGTGCGTGGGGTGGGTATTTGGGGCGTGCGTGGGGTGGGTATTTGGGGCGTGCGTGGGGTGGGTATTTGGGGCGTGGGGTGGGTATTTGGGGCGTGCGTGGGGTGGGTATTTGGGGCGTGCGTGGGGTGGGTATTTGGGGCGTGCGTGGGGTGGGTATTTGGGGCGTGCGTGGGGTGGGTATTTGGGGCGTGCGTGGGGTGGGTATTTGGGGCGTGGGGTGGGTATTTGGGGCGTGCGTGGGGTGGGTATTTGGGGCGTGCGTGGGGTGGGTATTTGGGGCGTGCGTGGGGTGGGTATTTGGGGCGTGCGTGGGGTGGGTATTTGGGGCGTGGGGTGGGTATTTGGGGCGTGCGTGGGGTGGGTATTTGGGGCGTGCGTGGGGTGGGTATTTGGGGCGTGCGTGGGGTGGGTATTTGGGGCGTGGGGTGGGTATTTGGGGCGTGCGTGGGGTGGGTATTTGGGGCGTGCGTGGGGTGGGTATTTGGGGCGTGCGTGGGGTGGGTATTTGGGGCGTGCGTGGGGTGGGTATTTGGGGCGTGGGGTGGGTATTTGGGGCGTGCGTGGGGTGGGTATTTGGGGCGTGCGTGGGGTGGGTATTTGGGGCGTGGGGTGGGTATTTGGGGCGTGCGTGGGGTGGGTATTTGGGGCGTGGGGTGGGTATTTGGGGCGTGCGTGGGGTGGGTATTTGGGGCGTGGGGTGGGTATTTGGGGCGTGCGTGGGGTGGGTATTTGGGGCGTGCGTGGGGTGGGTATTTGGGGCGTGCGTGGGGTGGGTATTTGGGGCGTGCGTGGGGTGGGTATTTGGGGCGTGCGTGGGGTGGGTATTTGGGGCGTGGGGTGGGTATTTGGGGCGTGCGTGGGGTGGGTATTTGGGGCTTGCGTGGGGTGGGTATTTGGGGCGTGCGTGGGGTGGGTATTTGGGGCGTGCGTGGGGTGGGTATTTGGGGCGTGCGTGGGGTGGGTATTTGGGGCGTGCGTGGGGTGGGTATTTGGGGCGTGGGGTGGGTATTTGGGGCGTGCGTGGGGTGGGTATTTGGGGCGTGCGTGGGGTGGGTATTTGGGGCGTGCGTGGGGTGGGTATTTGGGGCGTGCGTGGGGTGGGTATTTGGGGCGTGGGGTGGGTATTTGGGGCGTGCGTGGGGTGGGTATTTGGGGCGTGCGTGGGGTGGGTATTTGGGGCGTGCGTGGGGTGGGTATTTGGGGCGTGGGGTGGGTATTTGGGGCGTGCGTGGGGTGGGTATTTGGGGCGTGCGTGGGGTGGGTATTTAGGGCGTGCGTGGGGTGGGTATTTGGGGCGTGCGTGGGGTGGGTATTTGGGGCGTGGGGTGGGTATTTGGGGCGTGCGTGGGGTGGGTATTTGGGGCGTGCGTGGGGTGGGTATTTGGGGCGTGCGTGGGGTGGGTATTTGGGGCGTGCGTGGGGTGGGTATTTGGGGCGTGGGTTGGGTATTTGGGGCGTGCGTGGGGTGGGTATTTGGGGCGTGCGTGGGGTGGGTATTTGGGGCGTGCGTGGGGTGGGTATTTGGGGCGTGCGTGGGGTGGGTATTTGGGGCGTGGGGTGGGTATTTGGGGCTTGCGTGGGGTGGGTATTTGGGGCGTGCGTGGGGTGGGTATTTGGGGCGTGCGTGGGGTGGGTATTTGGGGCGTGCGTGGGGTGGGTATTTGGGGCGTGGGGTGGGTATTTGGGGCGTGCGTGGGGTGGGTATTTGGGGCGTGCGTGGGGTGGGTATTTGGGGCGTGCGTGGGGTGGGTATTTGGGGCGTGCGTGGGGTGGGTATTTGGGGCGTGGGGTGGGTATTTGGGGCGTGCGTGGGGTGGGTATTTGGGGCGTGCGTGGGTGGGTATTTGGGCGTGCGTGGGGTGGGTATTTGGGGCGTGGGGTGGGTATTTGGGGCGTGCGTGGGGTGGGTATTTGGGGCGTGCGTGGGGTGGGTATTTGGGGCGTGCGTGGGGTGGGTATTTGGGGCGTGCGTGGGGTGGGTATTTGGGGCGTGGGGTGGGTATTTGGGGCGTGCGTGGGGTGGGTATTTGGGGGCGTGCGTGGGGTGGGTATTTGGGGCGTGGGGTGGGTATTTGGGGCGTGCGTGGGGTGGGTATTTGGGGCGTGCGTGGGGTGGGTATTTGGGGCGTGCGTGGGGTGGGTATTTGGGGCGTGGGGTGGGTATTTGGGGCGTGCGTGGGGTGGGTATTTGGGGCGTGCGTGGGGTGGGTATTTGGGGCTTGCGTGGGGTGGGTATTTGGGGCGTGCGTGGGGTGGGTATTTGGGGCGTGGGGTGGGTATTTGGGGCGTGCGTGGGGTGGGTATTTGGGGCTTGCGTGGGGTGGGTATTTGGGGCGTGCGTGGGGTGGGTATTTGGGGCGTGCGTGGGGTGGGTATTTGGGGCGTGCGTGGGGTGGGTATTTGGGGCGTGCGTGGGGTGGGTATTTGGGGCGTGGGGTGGGTATTTGGGGCGTGCGTGGGGTGGGTATTTGGGGCGTGCGTGGGGTGGGTATTTGGGGCGTGCGTGGGGTGGGTATTTGGGGCGTGCGTGGGGTGGGTATTTGGGGCGTGGGGTGGGTATTTGGGGCGTGCGTGGGGTGGGTATTTGGGCGTGCGTGGGGTGGGTATTTGGGGCGTGCGTGGGGTGGGTATTTGGGGCGTGGGGGTGGGTATTTGGGGCGTGCGTGGGGTGGGTATTTGGGGCGTGCGTGGGGTGGGTATTTAGGGCGTGCGTGGGGTGGGTATTTGGGGCGTGCGTGGGGTGGGTATTTGGGGCGTGGGGTGGGTATTTGGGGCGTGCGTGGGGTGGGTATTTGGGGCGTGCGTGGGGTGGGTATTTGGGGCGTGCGTGGGGTGGGTATTTGGGGCGTGCGTGGGGTGGGTATTTGGGGCGTGGGTTGGGTATTTGGGGCGTGCGTGGGGTGGGTATTTGGGGCGTGCGTGGGGTGGGTATTTGGGGCGTGCGTGGGGTGGGTATTTGGGGCGTGCGTGGGGTGGGTATTTGGGGCGTGGGGTGGGTATTTGGGGCTTGCGTGGGGTGGGTATTTGGGGCGTGCGTGGGGTGGGTATTTGGGGCGTGCGTGGGGTGGGTATTTGGGGCGTGCGTGGGGTGGGTATTTGGGGCGTGGGGTGGGTATTTGGGGCGTGCGTGGGGTGGGTATTTGGGGCGTGCGTGGGGTGGGTATTTGGGGCGTGCGTGGGGTGGGTATTTGGGGCGTGGGGTGGGTATTTGGGTTGTGCGTGGGGTGGGTATTTGGGGCGTGCGTGGGGTGGGTATTTGGGGCGTGCGTGGGGTGGGTATTTGGGGCGTGCGTGGGGTGGGTATTTGGGGCGTGGGGTGGGTATTTGGGGCGTGCGTGGGGTGGGTATTTGGGGCGTGCGTGGGGTGGGTATTTGGGGCGTGCGTGGGGTGGGTATTTGGGGCGTGCGTGGGGTGGGTATTTGGGGCGTGCGTGGGGTGGGTATTTGGGGCGTGCGTGGGGTGGGTATTTGGGGCGTGCGTGGGGTGGGTATTTGGGGCGTGCGTGGGGTGGGTATTTGGGGCGTGCGTGGGGTGGGTATTTGGGGCGTGGGGTGGGTATTTGGGGCGTGCGTGGGGTGGGTATTTGGGGCTTGCGTGGGGTGGGTATTTGGGGCGTGCGTGGGGTGGGTTTTTGGGGCGTGGGGTGGGTATTTGGGGCGTGCGTGGGGTGGGTATTTGGGGCGTGCGTGGGGTGGGTATTTGGGGCGTGCGTGGGGTGGGTATTTGGGGCGTGCGTGGGGTGGGTATTTGGGGCGTTGGGTGGGTATTTGGGGCGTGCGTGGGGTGGGTATTTGGGGCGTGCGTGGGGTGGGTATTTGGGGCGTGCGTGGGGTGGGTATTTGGGGCGTGCGTGGGGTGGGTATTTGGGGCGTGGGGTGGGTATTTGGGGCGTGCGTGGGGTGGGTATTTGGGGCGTGCGTGGGGTGGGTATTTGGGGCGTGCGTGGGGTGGGTATTTGGGGCGTGGGGTGGGTATTTGGGGCGTGCGTGGGGTGGGTATTTGGGGCGTGCGTGGGGTGGGTATTTCGGGCGTGCGTGGGGTGGGTATTTGGGGCGTGCGTGGGGTGGGTATTTGGGGCGTGGGGTGGGTATTTGGGGCGTGCGTGGGGTGGGTATTTGGGGCGTGCGTGGGGTGGGTATTTGGGGCGTGCGTGGGGTGGGTATTTGGGGCGTGGGGTGGGTATTTGGGGCGTGCGTGGGGTGGGTATTTGGGGCGTGCGTGGGGTGGGTATTTGGGGCGTGGGGTGGGTATTTGGGGCGTGCGTGGGGTGGGTATTTGGGGCGTGCATGGGGTGGGTATTTGGGGCGTGCGTGGGGTGGGTATTTGGGGCGTGGGGTGGGTATTTGGGGCGTGCGTGGGGTGGGTATTTGGGGCGTGCGTGGGGTGGGTATTTGGGGCTTGCGTGGGGTGGGTATTTGGGGCGTGCGTGGGGTGGGTATTTGGGGGCGTGGGGTGGGTATTTGGGGCGTGCGTGGGGTGGGTATTTGGGGCGTGCGTGGGTGGGTATTTGGGGCGTGCTTGGGGTGGGTATTTGGGGCGTGGGGTGGGTATTTGGGGCGTGCGTGGGGTGGGTATTTGGGGCGTGCGTGGGGTGGGTATTTGGGGCGTGCGTGGGGTGGGTATTTGGGGCGTGGTGTGGGTAGGTGGGTGGGTATTTGGGGCGTGCGTGGGGTGGGTATTTGGGGCGTGCGTGGGGTGGGTATTTGGGGCGTGCGTGGGGTGGGTATTTGGGGCGTGCGTGGGGTGGGTATTTGGGGCGTGGGGTGGGTATTTGGGGCGTGCGTGGGGTGGGTATTTGGGGCGTGCGTGGGGTGGGTATTTGGGGCGTGCGTGGGGTGGGTATTTGGGGCGTGCGTGGGGTGGGTATTTGGGGCGTGGGTGGGTATTTGGGGCGTGCGTGGGGTGGGTATTTGGGGCGTGCGTGGGGTGGGTATTTGGGGCGTGCGTGGGGTGGGTATTTGGGGCGTGGGGTGGGTATTTGGGGCGTGCGTGGGGTGGGTATTTGGGGCGTGCGTGGGGTGGGTATTTGGGGCGTGCGTGGGGTGGGTATTTGGGGCGTGCGTGGGGTGGGTATTTGGGGCGTGGGGTGGGTATTTGGGGCGTGCGTGGGGTGGGTATTTGGGGCGTGGGTGGGATTTGGGGCGTGCGTGGGGTGGGTATTTGGGGCGTGCGTGGGGTGGGTATTTGGGGCGTGCGTGGGGTGGGTATTTGGGGCGTGCGTGGGGTGGGTATTTGGGGCGTGCGTGGGGTGGGTATTTGGGGCGTGCGTGGGGTGGGTATTTGGGGCGTGCGTGGGGTGGGTATTTGGCGGCGTGGGGTGGGTATTTGGGGCGTGCGTGGGGTGGGTATTTGGGGCGTGCGTGGGGTGGGTATTTGGGGCGTGCGTGGGGTGGGTATTTGGGGCGTGCGTGGGGTGGGTATTTGGGGCGTGGGTGGGTATTTGGGGCGTGCGTGGGGTGGGTATTTGGGGCGTGCGTGGGGTGGGTATTTGGGGCGTGCGTGGGTGGGTATTTGGGGCGTGGGGTGGGTATTTGGGGCGTGCGTGGGGTGGGTATTTGGGGACGTGCGTGGGGTGGGTATTTGGGGCGTGCGTGGGGTGGGTATTTGGGGCGTGGGGTGGGTATTTGGGGCGTGCGTGGGGTGGGTATTTGGGGGTGGTGCGTGGGGTGGGTATTTGGGGCGTGCGTGGGGTGGGTATTTGGGCGGTGCGTGGGGTGGGTATTTGGGGCGTGCGTGGGGTGGGTATTTGGGGCGTGCGTGGGGTGGGTATTTGGGGCGTGCGTGGGGTGGGTATTTGGGGGCGTGGGGTGGGTATTTGGGGCGTGCGTGGGGTGGGTATTTGGGGCGTGCGTGGGGTGGGTATTTGGGGCGTGCGTGGGGTGGGTATTTGGGGCGTGGGTGTGGGTATTTGGGGCGTGCGTGGGGTGGGTATTTGGGGCGTGCGTGGGGTGGGTATTTGGGGCGTGCGTGGGGTGGGTATTTGGGGCGTGGGGTGGTATTTGGGGCGTGCGTGGGGTGGGTATTTGGGGCGTGCGTGGGGTGGGTATTTGGGGCGTGCGTGGGTGGGTATTTGGGGCGTGGGGTGGGTATTTGGGGCGTGCGTGGGGTGGGTATTTGGGGCGTGCGTGGGGTGGGTATTTGGGGGTGCGGGTGCGGGGTGGGTATTTGGGGCGTGGGTGGGTATTTGGGGCGTGCGTGGGGTGGGTATTTGGGGCGTGCGTGGGGTGGGTATTTGGGGCGTGCGTGGGGTGGGTATTTGGGGCGTGCGTGGGGTGGGTATTTGGGGCGTGGGGTGGGTATTTGGGGCGTGCGTGGGGTGGGTATTTGGGGCGTGCGTGGGGTGGGTATTTGGGGCGTGCGTGGGGTGGGTATTTGGGGCGTGGGGTGGGTATTTGGGGCGTGCGTGGGGTGGGTATTTGGGGCGTGCGTGGGGTGGGTATTTGGGGCGTGCGTGGGGTGGGTATTTGGGGCGTGCGTGGGGTGGGTATTTGGGGCGTGGGGTGGGTATTTGGGGCGTGCGTGGGGTGGGTATTTGGGGCGTGCGTGGGGTGGGTATTTGGGGCGTGCGTGGGGTGGGTATTTGGGGCGCGTGGGGTGGGTATTTGGGGCTGGGGTGGGTATTTGGGGCGTGCGTGGGGTGGGTATTTGGGGCGTGCGTGGATTGGCTGGGGTGGGTATTTGGGGCGTGCGTGGGGTGGGTATTTGGGGCGTGCGTGGGGTGGGTATTTGGGGCGTGCGTGGGGTGGGTATTTGGGGCGTGGGGTGGGTATTTGGGGCGTGCGTGGGGTGGGTATTTGGGGCTTGCGTGGGGTGGGTATTTGGGGCGTGCGTGGGGTGGGTATTTGGGGCGTGCGTGGGTGGGTATTTGGGGCGTGCGTGGGTGGGTATTTGGGGCGTGCGTGGGGTGGGTATTTGGGGCGTGCGTGGGGTGGGTATTTGGGGCGTGCGTGGGGTGGGTATTTGGGGCGTGCGTGGGTGGGTATTTGGGGCGTGGGGTGGGTATTTGGGGCGTGCGTGGGGTGGGTATTTGGGGCGTGCGTGGGGTGGGTATTTGGGGCGTGCGTGGGGTGGGTATTTGGGGCGTGCGTGGGGTGGGTATTTGGGGCGTGCCTGGGGTGGGTATTTGGGGCGTGCGTGGGGTGGGTATTTGGGGCGTGCGTGGGGTGGGTATTTGGGGCGTGGGGTGGGTATTTGGGGCGGTGCGTGGGGTGGGTATTTGGGGCGTGCGTGGGGTGGGTATTTGGGGCGTGCGTGGGGTGGGTAATTGGGGCGTGGGGTGGGTATTTGGGGCGTGCGTGGGGTGGGTATTTGG
>NW_028155776.1:0-27051 GCF_963454915.1 Gymnoscopelus microlampas | reverse complement strand
CGTGGGGTGGGTATTTGGGGCCGTGCGTGGGGTGGGTATTTGGGGGCGTGGGGTGGGGTGGGTATTTGGGGCGTGCGTGGGGTGGGTATTTGGGGCGTGCGTGGGGTGGGTATTTGGGGCGTGCGTGGGGTGGGTATTTGGGGCGTGCGTGGGGTGGGTATTTGGGGCGTGCGTGGGGTGGGTATTTGGGGCGTGCGTGGGGTGGGTATTGTGGGGCGTGGGGTGGGTATTTGGGGCGTGCGTGGGGTGGGTATTTGGGGCGTGCGTGGGGTGGGTATTTGGGGCGTGCGTGGGGTGGGTATTTGGGGCGTGCGTGGGGTGGGTATTTGGGGCGTGGGGTGGGTATTTGGGGCGTGCGTGGGGTGGGTATTTGGGGCGTGCGTGGGGTGGGTATTTGGGGCGTGCGTGGGGTGGGTATTTGGGGCGTGCGTGGGGTGGGTATTTGGGGGCGTGGGGTGGGTATTTGGGGCGTGCGTGGGGTGGGTATTTGGGGCGTGCGTGGGGTGGGTATTTGGGGCGTGCGTGGGGTGGGTATTTGGGGCGTGCGTGGGGTGGGTATTTGGGGCGGTGGTGTTGCGTGGGGGTGGGTATTTGGGGCGTGCGTGGGGTGGGTATTTGGGGCGTGCGTGGGGTGGGTATTTGGGGCGTGCGTGGGGTGGGTATTTGGGGCGTGCGTGGGGTGGGTATTTGGGGCGTGCGTGGGGTGGGTATTTGGGGCGTGCGTGGGGTGGGTATTTGGGGCGTGCGTGGGGTGGGTATTTGGGGCGTGCGTGGGGTGGGTATTTGGGGCGTGCGTGGGGTGGGTATTTGGGGCGTGCGTGGGGTGGGTATTTGGGGCGTGCGTGGGGTGGGTATTTGGGGGGCGTGGGGTGGGTATTTGGGGCGTGCGTGGGGTGGGTATTTGGGGCGTGCGTGGGGTGGGTATTTGGGGCGTGCGTGGGGTGGGTATTTGGGGCGTGCGTGGGGTGGGTATTTGGGGCGTGCGTGGGGTGGGTATTTGGGGCGTGCGTGGGGTGGGTATTTGGGGCGTGCGTGGGGTGGGTATTTGGGGCGTGCGTGGGGTGGGTAGCGTGCGTGGGGTGGGTATTTGGGGCGTGCGTGGGGTGGGTATTTGGGGCGTGCGTGGGGTGGGTATTTGGGGCGTGCGGTGGGTGGGTATTGGGGCGTGGGGTGGGTATTTGGGGCGTGCGTGGGGTGGGTATTTGGGGGGCTGCCTGGGGGTGGGTATTTGGGGCGTGCGTGGGGTGGGTATTTGGGGCGTGGGGTGGGTATTTGGGGCGTGCGTGGGGTGGGTATTTGGGGCGTGCGTGGGGTGGGTATTTGGGGCGTGCGTGGGGTGGGTATTTGGGGCGTGGGGTGGGTTATTTGGGTGCGTGTGGGTGGGTATTTGGGGCGTGCGTGGGGTGGGTATTTGGGGCGTGCGTGGGGTGGGTATTTGGGGCGTGCGTGGGGTGGGTATTTGGGGCGTGGGGTGGGTATTTGGGGCGTGCGTGGGGTGGGTATTTGGGGCGTGCGTGGGGTGGGTATTTGGGGCGTGCGTGGGGTGGGTATTTGGGGCGTGCGTGGGGTGGGTATTTGGGGCGTGGGGTGGGTATTTGGGGCGTGCGTGGGGTGGGTATTTGGGGCGTGCGTGGGGTGGGTATTTGGGGCGTGCGTGGGGTGGGTATTTGGGGCGTGGGGTGGGTATTTGGGGCGTGCGTGGGGTGGGTATTTGGGGCGTGCGTGGGGTGGGTATTTGGGGCGTGCGTGGGGTGGGTATTTGGGGCGTGCGTGGGGTGGGTATTTGGGGCGTGCGGGGGTGGGTATTTGGGGCGTGCGTGGGGTGGGTATTTGGGGCGTGCGTGGGGTGGGTATTTGGGGCGTGCGTGGGGTGGGTATTTGGGGCGTGCGTGGGGTGGGTATTTGGGGCGTGCGTGGGGGGTGGGTATTTGGGGCGTGCGTGGGGTGGGTATTTGGGGCGTGCGTGGGGTGGGTATTTGGGGCGTGCGTGGGGTGGGTATTTGGGGCGTGGGGTGGGTATTTGGGGCGTGCGTGGGGTGGGTATTTGGGGCGTGCGTGGGGTGGGTATTTGGGGCGTGCGTGGGGTGGGTATTTGGGGCGTGGGGTGGGTATTTGGGGCGTGCGTGGGGTGGGTATTTGGGGCGTGCGTGGGGTGGGTATTTGGGGCGTGCGTGGGGTGGGTATTTGGGGCGTGGGGTGGGTATTTGGGGCGTGCGTGGGGTGGGTATTTGGGGCGTGCGTGGGGTGGGTATTTGGGGCGTGCGTGGGGTGGGTATTTGGGCGCGTGGGGTGGGTATTTGGGGCGTGCGTGGGGTGGGTATTTGGGGCGTGCGTGGGGTGGGTATTTGGGGCGTGCGTGGGGTGGGTATTTGGGGCGTGGGGTGGGTATTTGGGGCGTGCGTGGGGTGGGTATTTGGGGCGTGCGTGGGGTGGGTATTTGGGGCGTGCGTGGGGTGGGTATTTGGGGCGTGCGTGGGGTGGGTATTTGGGGCGTGGGGTGGGTATTTGGGGCGTGCGTGGGGTGGGTATTTGGGGCGTGCGTGGGGTGGGTATTTGGGGCGTGCGTGGGGTGGGTATTTGGGGGCGTGCGTGGGGTGGGTATTTGGGGCGTGCGTGGGGTGGGTATTTGGGGCGTGCGTGGGGTGGGTATTTGGGGCGTGCGTGGGGTGGGTATTTGGGGCGTGCGTGGGGTGGGTATTTGGGGCGTAGGGTGGGTATTTGGGGCGTGCGTGGGTGGGTATTTGGGGCGTGCGTGGGGTGGGTATTTGGGGCGTGCGTGGGGTGGGTATTTGGGGCGTGCGTGGGGTGGGTATTTGGGGCGGTGGGGTGGGTATTTGGGGCGTGCGTGGGGTGGGTATTTGGGGCGTGCGTGGGGTGGGTATTTGGGGCGTGCGTGGGGTGGGTATTTGGGGCGTGCGTGGGGTGGGTATTTGGGGCGTGGGGTGGGTATTTGGGGCGTGCGTGGGGTGGGTATTTGGGGCGTGCGTGGGGTGGGTATTTGGGGCGTGCGTGGGGTGGGTATTTGGGGCGTGGGGTGGGTATTTGGGGCGTGCGTGGGGTGGGTATTTGGGGCGTGCGTGGGGTGGGTATTTGGGGCGTGCGTGGGGTGGGTATTTGGGGCGTGCGTGGGGTGGGTATTTGGGGCGTGGGGTGGGTATTTGGGGCGTGCGTGGGGTGGGTATTTGGGGCGTGCGTGGGGTGGGTATTTGGGGCGTGCGTGGGGTGGGTATTTGGGGCGTGCGTGGGTGGGTATTTGGGGCGTGGGGTGGGTATTTGGGGCGTGCGTGGGGTGGGTATTTGGGGCGTGCGTGGGGTGGGTATTTGGGGCGTGCGAGGGGTGGGTATTTGGGGCGTGGGGTGGGTATTTGGGGCTGCGTGGGGTGGGTATTTGGGGCGTGCGTGGGGTGGGTATTTGGGGCGTGCGTGGGGTGGGTATTTGGGGCGTGCGTGGGGTGGGTATTTGGGGCGTGGGGTGGGTATTTGGGGCGTGCGTGGGGTGGGTATTTGGGGCGTGCGTGGGGTGGGTATTTGGGGCGTGCGTGGGGTGGGTATTTGGGGCGTGCGTGGGGTGGGTATTTGGGGCGTGCGGGGTGGGTATTTGGGGCGTGCGTGGGGTGGGTATTTGGGGCGTGCGTGGGTGGGTATTTGGGGCGTGCGTGGGGTGGGTATTTGGGGCGTGGGGTGGGTATTTGGGGCGTGCGTGGGGTGGGTATTTGGGGCGTGCGTGGGGTGGGTATTTGGGGCGTGCGTGGGGTGGGTATTTGGGGCGTGCGTGGGGTGGGTATTTGGGGCGTCGTGGGGTGGGTATTTGGGGCGTGCGTGGGGTGGGTATTTGGGGCGTGCGTGGGGTGGGTATTTGGGGCGTGCGTGGGGTGGGTATTTGGGGCGTGGGGTGGGTATTTGGGGCGTGCGTGGGGTGGGTATTTGGGGCGTGCGTGGGGTGGGTATTTGGGGCGTGCGTGGGGTGGGTATTTGGGGGGCGTGGGGTGGGTATTTGGGGCGTGCGTGGGGTGGGTATTTGGGGCGTGCGTGGGGTGGGTATTTGGGGCGTGCGTGGGGTGGGTATTTGGGGCGTGCGTGGGGTGGGTATTTGGGGCGTGGGGTGGGTATTTGGGGCGTGCGTGGGGTGGGTATTTGGGGCGTGCGTGGGGTGGGTATTTGGGGCGTGCGTGGGGTGGGTATTTGGGGCGTGCGTGGGGTGGGTATTTGGGGCGTGGGGTGGGTATTTGGGGCGTGCGTGGGGTGGGTATTTGGGGCGTGCGTGGGGTGGGTATTTGGGGCGTGCGTGGGGTGGGTATTTGGGGCGTGGGGTGGGTATTTGGGGCGTGCGTGGGGTGGGTATTTGGGGCGTGCGTGGGGTGGGTATTTGGGGCGTGCGTGGGGTGGGTATTTGGGGCGTGGGGTGGGTATTTGGGGCGTGCGTGGGGTGGGTATTTGGGGCGTGCGTGGGGTGGGTATTTGGGGCGTGCGTGGGGTGGGTATTTGGGGCGTGCGTGGGGTGGGTATTTGGGGCGTGGGGTGGGTATTTGGGGCGTGCGTGGGGTGGGTATTTGGGGCGTGCGTGGGGTGGGTATTTGGGGCGTGCGTGGGGTGGGTATTTGGGTGCGTGGGGTGGGTATTTGGGGCGTGCGTGGGGTGGGTATTTGGGGCGTGCGTGGGGTGGGTATTTGGGGCGTGCGTGGGGTGGGTATTTGGGGCGTGCGTGGGGTGGGTATTTGGGGCGTGGGGTGGGTATTTGGGGCGTGCGTGGGGTGGGTATTTGGGGCGTGCGTGGGGTGGGTATTTGGGGCGTGGGGTGGGTATTTGGGGCGTGCGTGGGGTGGGTATTTGGGGCGTGCGTGGGGTGGGTATTTGGGGCGTGCGTGGGGTGGGTATTTGGGGCGTGCGTGGGGTGGGTATTTGGGGCGTGGGGTGGGTATTTGGGGCGTGCGTGGGGTGGGTATTTGGGGCGTGCGTGGGGTGGGTATTTGGGGCGTGCGTGGGGTGGGTATTTGGGGCGTGGGGTGGGTATTTGGGGCGTGCGTGGGGTGGGTATTTGGGGCGTGCGTGGGGTGGGTATTTGGGGCGTGCGTGGGGTGGGTATTTGGGGCGTGCGTGGGGTGGGTATTTGGGGCGTGGGGTGGGTATTTGGGGCGTGCGTGGGTGGGTATTTGGGGCGTGCGTGGGGTGGGTATTTGGGGCGTGCGTGGGGTGGGTATTTGGGGCGTGGGGTGGGTATTTGGGGCGTGCGTGGGGTGGGTATTTGGGGCGTGCGTGGGGTGGGTATTTGGGGCGTGCGTGGGGTGGGTATTTGGGCGTGGGGTGGGTATTTGGGGCGTGCGTGGGGTGGGTATTTGGGGCGTGCGTGGGGTGGGTATTTGGGGCGTGCGTGGGGTGGGTATTTGGGGCGTGGGGTGGGTATTTGGGGCGTGCGTGGGGTGGGTATTTGGGGCGTGCGTGGGGTGGGTATTTGGGGCGTGCGTGGGGTGGGTATTTGGGGCGTGGTGGGGTGGGTATTTGGGGCGTGCGTGGGGTGGGTATTTGGGGCGTGCGTGGGGTGGGTATTTGGGGCGTGCGTGGGGTGGGTATTTGGGGCGTGCGTGGGGTGGGTATTTGGGGCGTGCGTGGGGTGGGTATTTGGGGCGTGCGTGGGGTGGGTATTTGGGGCGTGCGTGGGGTGGGTATTTGGGGCGTGCGTGGGGTGGGTATTTGGGGCGTGGGGTGGGTATTTGGGGCGTGCGTGGGGTGGGTATTTGGGGCGTGCGTGGGGTGGGTATTTGGGGCGTGCGTGGGGTGGGTATTTGGGGCGTGGGGTGGGTATTTGGGGCGTGCGTGGGGTGGGTATTTGGGGCGTGCGTGGGGTGGGTATTTGGGGCGTGCGTGGGGTGGGTATTTGGGGCGTGCGTGGGGTGGGTATTTGGGGCGTGGGTGGGTATTTGGGGCGTGCGTGGGGTGGGTATTTGGGGCGTGCGTGGGGTGGGTATTTGGGGCGTGCGTGGGGTGGGTATTTGGGGCGTGCGTGGGGTGGGTATTTGGGGCGTGGGGTGGGTATTTGGGGCGTGCGTGGGGTGGGTATTTGGGGCGTGCGTGGGGTGGGTATTTGGGGCGTGCGTGGGGTGGGTATTTGGGGCGTGGGGTGGGTATTTGGGGCGTGCGTGGGGTGGGTATTTGGGGCGTGCGTGGGGTGGGTATTTGGGGCGTGCGTGGGGTGGGTATTTGGGGCGTGGGGTGGGTATTTGGGGCGTGCGTGGGGTGGGTATTTGGGGCGTGCGTGGGGTGGGTATTTGGGGCGTGCGTGGGGTGGGTATTTGGGGCGTGCGTGGGGTGGGTATTTGGGGCGTGGGGTGGGTATTTGGGGCGTGCGTGGGGTGGGTATTTGGGGCGTGCGTGGGGTGGGTATTTGGGGCGTGCGTGGGGTGGGTATTTGGGGCGTGCGTGGGGTGGGTATTTGGGGCGTGGGGTGGGTATTTGGGGCGTGCGTGGGGTGGGTATTTGGGGCGTGCGTGGGGTGGGTATTTGGGGCGTGCGTGGGGTGGGTATTTGGGGCGTGGGGTGGGTATTTGGGGCGTGCGTGGGGTGGGTATTTGGGGCGTGCGTGGGGTGGGTATTTGGGGCGTGCGTGGGGTGGGTATTTGGGGCGTGCGTGGGGTGGGTATTTGGGGCGTGCGTGGGGTGGGTATTTGGGGCGTGCGTGGGGTGGGTATTTGGGGCGTGCGTGGGGTGGGTATTTGGGGCGTGCGTGGGGTGGGTATTTGGGGCGTGGGGTGGGTATTTGGGGCGTGCGTGGGGTGGGTATTTGGGGCGTGCGTGGGGTGGGTATTTGGGGCGTGCGTGGGGTGGGTATTTGGGGCGTGGGGTGGGTATTTGGGGCGTGCGTGGGGTGGGTATTTGGGGCGTGCGTGGGGTGGGTATTTGGGGCGTGCGTGGGGTGGGTATTTGGGGCGTGCGTGGGGTGGGTATTTGGGGCGTGCGTGGGGTGGGTATTTGGGGCGTGCGTGGGGTGGGTATTTGGGGCGTGCGTGGGGTGGGTATTTGGGGCGTGCGTGGGGTGGGTATTTGGGGCGTGGGGTGGGTATTTGGGGCGTGCGTGGGGTGGGTATTTGGGGCGTGCGTGGGGTGGGTATTTGGGGCGTGCGTGGGGTGGGTATTTGGGGCGTGGGGTGGGTATTTGGGGCGTGCGTGGGGTGGGTATTTGGGGCGTGCGTGGGGTGGGTATTTGGGGCGTGCGTGGGGTGGGTATTTGGGGCGTGCGTGGGGTGGGTATTTGGGGCGTGGGGTGGGTATTTGGGGCGTGCGTGGGGTGGGTATTTGGGGCGTGCGTGGGGTGGGTATTTGGGGCGTGCGTGGGGTGGGTATTTGGGGCGTGGGGTGGGTATTTGGGGCGTGCGTGGGGTGGGTATTTGGGGCGTGCGTGGGGTGGGTATTTGGGGCGTGCGTGGGGTGGGTATTTGGGGCGTGGGGTGGGTATTTGGGGCGTGCGTGGGGTGGGTATTTGGGGCGTGCGTGGGGTGGGTATTTGGGGCGTGCGTGGGGTGGGTATTTGGGGCGTGCGTGGGGTGGGTATTTGGGGCGTGGGGTGGGTATTTGGGGCGTGCGTGGGGTGGGTATTTGGGGCGTGCGTGGGGTGGGTATTTGGGGCGTGCGTGGGGTGGGTATTTGGGGCGTGCGTGGGGTGGGTATTTGGGGCGTGGGGTGGGTATTTGGGGCGTGCGTGGGGTGGGTATTTGGGGCGTGCGTGGGGTGGGTATTTGGGGCGTGCGTGGGGTGGGTATTTGGGGCGTGGGGTGGGTATTTGGGGCGTGCGTGGGGTGGGTATTTGGGGCGTGCGTGGGGTGGGTATTTGGGGCGTGCGTGGGGTGGGTATTTGGGGCGTGCGTGGGGTGGGTATTTGGGGCGTGGGGTGGGTATTTGGGGCGTGCGTGGGGTGGGTATTTGGGGCGTGCGTGGGGTGGGTATTTGGGGCGTGCGTGGGGTGGGTATTTGGGGCGTGCGTGGGGTGGGTATTTGGGGCGTGCGTGGGGTGGGTATTTGGGGCGTGGGGTGGGTATTTGGGGCGTGCGTGGGGTGGGTATTTGGGGCGTGCGTGGGGTGGGTATTTGGGGCGTGCGTGGGGTGGGTATTTGGGGCGTGGGGTGGGTATTTGGGGCGTGCGTGGGGTGGGTATTTGGGGCGTGCGTGGGGTGGGTATTTGGGGCGTGCGTGGGGTGGGTATTTGGGGCGTGCGTGGGGTGGGTATTTGGGGCGTGCGTGGGGTGGGTATTTGGGGCGTGCGTGGGGTGGGTATTTGGGGCGTGCGTGGGGTGGGTATTTGGGGCGTGCGTGGGGTGGGTATTTGGGGCGTGCGTGGGGTGGGTATTTGGGGCGTGCGTGGGGTGGGTATTTGGGGCGTGCGTGGGGTGGGTATTTGGGCGGCGTGGGGTGGGTATTTGGGGCGTGCGTGGGGTGGGTATTTGGGGCGTGCGTGGGGTGGGTATTTGGGGCGTGCGTGGGGTGGGTATTTGGGGCGTGGGGTGGGTATTTGGGGCGTGCGTGGGGTGGGTATTTGGGGCGTGCGTGGGGTGGGTATTTGGGGCGTGCGTGGGGTGGGTATTTGGGGCGTGCGTGGGGTGGGTATTTGGGGCGTGGGGTGGGTATTTGGGGCGTGCGTGGGGTGGGTATTTGGGGCGTGCGTGGGGTGGGTATTTGGGGCGTACGTGGGGTGGGTATTTGGGGCGTGCGTGGGGTGGGTATTTGGGGCGTGGGGTGGGTATTTGGGGCGTGCGTGGGGTGGGTATTTGGGGCGTGCTTGGGGTGGGTATTTGGGGCGTGGGGTGGGTATTTGGGGCGTGCGTGGGGTGGGTATTTGGGGCGTGCGTGGGGTGGGTATTTGGGGCGTGCGTGGGGTGGGTATTTGGGGCGTGGGGTGGGTATTTGGGGCGTGCGTGGGGTGGGTATTTGGGGCGTGCGTGGGGTGGGTATTTGGGGCGTGCGTGGGGTGGGTATTTGGGGCGTGGGGTGGGTATTTGGGGCGTGCGTGGGGTGGGTATTTGGGGCGTGCGTGGGGTGGGTATTTGGGGCGTGCGTGGGGTGGGTATTTGGGGCGTGGGGTGGGTATTTGGGGCGTGCGTGGGGTGGGTATTTGGGGCGTGCGTGGGGTGGGTATTTGGGGCGTGCGTGGGGTGGGTATTTGGGGCGTGCGTGGGGTGGGTATTTGGGGCGTGGGGTGGGTATTTGGGGCGTGCGTGGGGTGGGTATTTGGGGCGTGCGTGGGGTGGGTATTTGGGGCGTGCGTGGGGTGGGTATTTGGGGCGTGGGGTGGGTATTTGGGGCGTGCGTGGGGTGGGTATTTGGGGCGTGCGTGGGGTGGGTATTTGGGGCGTGCGTGGGGTGGGTATTTGGGGCGTGGGGTGGGTATTTGGGGCGTGCATGGGGTGGGTATTTGGGGCGTGCGTGGGGTGGGTATTTGGGGCGTGCGTGGGGTGGGTATTTGGGGCGTGCGTGGGGTGGGTATTTGGGGCGTGCGTGGGGTGGGTATTTGGGGCGTGGGGTGGGTATTTGGGGCGTGCGTGGGGTGGGTATTTGGGGCGTGCGTGGGGTGGGTATTTGGGGCGTGCGTGGGGTGGGTATTTGGGGCGTGCGTGGGGTGGGTATTTGGGGCGTGGGGTGGGTATTTGGGGCGTGCGTGGGGTGGGTATTTGGGGCGTGCGTGGGGTGGGTATTTGGGGCGTGCGTGGGGTGGGTATTTGGGGCGTGCGTGGGGTGGGTATTTGGGGCGTGGGGTGGGTATTTGGGGCGTGCGTGGGGTGGGTATTTGGGGCGTGCGTGGGGTGGGTATTTGGGGCGTGCGTGGGGTGGGTATTTGGGGCGTGGGGTGGGTATTTGGGGCGTGCGTGGGGTGGGTATTTGGGGCGTGCGTGGGGTGGGTATTTGGGGCATGCGTGGGGTGGGTATTTGGGGCGTGCGTGGGGTGGGTATTTGGGGCGTGGGGTGGGTATTTGGGGCGTGCGTGGGGTGGGTATTTGGGGCGTGCGTGGGGTGGGTAATTGGGGCGTGTGTGGGGTGGGTATTTGGGGCGTGGGGTGGGTATTTGGGGCGTGCGTGGGGTGGGTATTTGGGGCGTGCGTGGGGTGGGTATTTGGGGCGTGCGTGGGGTGGGTATTTGGGGCGTGCGTGGGGTGGGTATTTGGGGCGTGGGGTGGGTATTTGGGGCGTGCGTGGGGTGGGTATTTGGGGCGTGCGTGGGGTGGGTATTTGGGGCGTGCGTGGGGTGGGTATTTGGGGCGTGCGTGGGGTGGGTATTTGGGGCGTGCGTGGGGTGGGTATTTGGGGCGTGCGTGGGGTGGGTATTTGGGGCGTGGGGTGGGTATTTGGGGCGTGCGTGGGGTGGGTATTTGGGGCGTGGGGTGGGTATTTGGGGCGTGCGTGGGGTGGGTATTTGGGGCGTGCGTGGGGTGGGTATTTGGGGCGTGCGTGGGGTGGGTATTTGGGGCGTGCGTGGGGTGGGTATTTGGGGCGTGGGGTGGGTATTTGGGGCGTGCGTGGGGTGGGTATTTGGGGCGTGCGTGGGGTGGGTATTTGGGGCGTGCGTGGGGTGGGTATTTGGGGCGTGCGTGGGGTGGGTATTTGGGGCGTGCGTGGGGTGGGTATTTGGGGCGTGCGTGGGGTGGGTATTTGGGGCGTGCGTGGGGTGGGTATTTGGGGCGTGGGGTGGGTATTTGGGGCGTGCGTGGGGTGGGTATTTGGGGCCTGGGGTGGGTATTTGGGGCGTGCGTGGGGTGGGTATTTGGGGCGTGCGTGGGGTGGGTATTTGGGGCGTGCGTGGGGTGGGTATTTGGGGCGTGGGGTGGGTATTTGGGGCGTGCGTGGGGTGGGTATTTGGGGCGTGCGTGGGGTGGGTATTTGGGGCGTGCGTGGGGTGGGTATTTGGGGCGTGCGTGGGGTGGGTATTTGGGGCGTGGGGTGGGTATTTGGGGCGTGCGTGGGGTGGGTATTTGGGGCGTGCGTGGGGTGGGTATTTGGGGCGTGCGTGGGGTGGGTATTTGGGGCGTGGGGTTGGTATTTGGGGCGTGCGTGGGGTGGGTATTTGGGGCGTGCGTGGGGTGGGTATTTGGGGCGTGCGTGGGGTGGGTATTTGGGGCGTGCGTGGGGTGGGTATTTGGGGCGTGGGGTGGGTATTTGGGGCGTGCGTGGGGTGGGTATTTGGGGCGTGCGTGGGGTGGGTATTTGGGGCGTGCGTGGGGTGGGTATTTGGGGCGTGCGTGGGGTGGGTATTTGGGGCGTGCGTGGGGTGGGTATTTGGGGCGTGGGGTGGGTATTTGGGGCGTGCGTGGGGTGGGTATTTGGGGCGTGCGTGGGGTGGGTATTTGGGGCGTGCGTGGGGTGGGTATTTGGGGCGTGCGTGGGGTGGGTATTTGGGGCGTGCGTGGGGTGGGTATTTGGGGCGTGGGGTGGGTATTTGGGGCGTGCGTGGGGTGGGTATTTGGGGCGTGCGTGGGGTGGGTATTTGGGGCGTGCGTGGGGTGGGTATTTGGGGCATGCGTGGGGTGGGTATTTGGGGCGTGGGGTGGGTATTTGGGGCGTGCGTGGGGTGGGTATTTGGGGCGTGCGTGGGGTGGGTATTTGGGGCGTGGGGTGGGTATTTGGGGCGTGCGTGGGGTGGGTATTTGGGGCGTGCGTGGGGTGGGTATTTGGGGCGTGCGTGGGGTGGGTATTTGGGGCGTGCGTGGGGTGGGTATTTGGGGCGTGGGGTGGGTATTTGGGGCGTGCGTGGGGTGGGTATTTGGGGCGTGCGTGGGGTGGGTATTTGGGGCGTACGTGGGGTGGGTATTTGCACTGCAAAAAAAGGCAGTCTAAAAATAAGAAAAAAAAACTTGGATTGAGAGGAAATAGACTAGAAACAGGACAAATTATCTGTCAGTGGATCAAGAGAATTATACTTGGTAAGAATTCTTGAAAGTAGAAGAAATATCTAGGCTTTAGGGAAGTGGGGAACTCTTTAAATAAGTGATTAAAACCTCATTCCAAGCACTGGATTAAGTCATATAAACTCAAAACTAGTTCGCAAAGCTCTTGAATTAAGTGTTTAAAAGCTCATTCCAAGCACTGGATTAAGTCATATAAACTCAAAACTAGTTTGCAAAGCTCTTGAATTAAGTGTTTAAAAGCTCATTCCAAGCACTGGATTAAGTCATATAAACTCAAAACTAGTTTGCAAAGCTCTTGAATTAAGTGTTTAAAAACTAATTCCAAGCACTGCATTAAGTCAAATAGACTCATAACTAGCTTGTACATTTCTTCAAATTAGTGGTAAAACCTAATTCCAAGCACTGGATTAAGTCAAATAGACTCATAACTGGGCTTGTAAATCTCTTCAAATAAGTGGTGAAACCTCATTCCAAGCATTGTATTAAGTCAAATAGTCTCATAACTAGCTTGTAAATCTCTTCAAATAAGTGGTAAAAACTCATTCCAAGCACTGCATTAAGTCAAATAGACTCATAACTAGCTTGTTCCCAGGTAGTTTCTTCCATAATTAAGGTGAAAATATCTTAAAACAAGAGCTATGCAAGGTGATTCTTCTTCATTCTAGGTTGTCATAGCTTTTCTTTCTCAAAATCATAAAGGCATTTACAGTAAATCTTAATAACATTGCTCAATTTCACAATTTGCTTTAACTTTCACAATTTCCTTAAAGCAATGGTTCTCAACCTTTTCCAGATCAGGGCCTACTTGAAAATGTCCAAAGCATCCATCTGACTACTAAGTGGTCAAGTATGCATCTTTATTTTAATGATCATTAAATCTATTTTGTTTCAGTTTCAAGGTTTTATAGAAAGAAACCACATTTTTACATTAATGTTAATTAATCATTATAATATTAGTGTTTTGCCAATGAATTGGGGGCCCACTTGCAATGCCCTTGCGGCCTACAGGTTGAGAATCACTGGCTTAAGGGTGCTGTAAGTAATTTCTTGGCATCTAATGATAAGAAAAACATAATAAGCCACTTAACTGTACATGCCATCAATCTCCATTAACTCCATATTGACTATCCTATTTTTGTACATGAGAAGGCATAGGCTCTGTGCATAATTGTTGTCCCGGGTTTCCAGAAAGCTATAGGGAAATCCAAATATATTGTAGTTGTATATTGTAGTATGGTGGTGTTAAAAGGATCCCTGGCTATTAAGCCAAATATGCCTCAATATACATTATAATTGCCCTCTATAACTAAAATACATATTTTTAAAACACCTTAAATATTGTATTTACTTTAGAAACAGTTAAAGGTAGAGTAAGTGATTTACTTTGGTCAAAATAATTGTTAAATAGCTCTATATTCTGATAGAACTCATTACTATAGAGTGTTTGTTCAGTAACAGGCGTCTCCATGTCTCCAGCTATGTATTAAACAGAAAAGGCATTTTCAGGTAAGGATACCAATTGTATCCAATCAGGATAGAGAACTCAGTCAGGATACACATTAAACAAGTAAAATTGGAAGTGGTGACACAAAGAAATGAGCTGAAAAAATGGAACTGGAACAAAAACTTAAATAAAAATGAAGCTGATCCTGATTGGCTGAAATGTTGTCACCTACCTGAACGTGTATTTTCTGTTAATTATAGAGCTGTAGAGATGGGGAGACCCCTGTGACTGAACAAACACTCTATAGCAATGATTACTATCAGAATATGGTGCTTTAACCTTTTAATACAAAACGTTTTGTTTTAACCAACAAATATCACTTAGCCTACCTTTAACCTTTCACTCAATAGGGGACAATGCCTGTTGTAAGTTGATGTAATTTATGGAATGCATGTGAAAATATAAACCAACTTAATACTTCCAAAGGTTAATATGAGCATCAAATCAATATTATAAATATGTTTGTTGTTTTGCACACATGCATTCCATAAATTCCTGGCACAAAGCAACGTTTCAGATGGGGGGTCCCCATCTCAAACTTATCATTTGGGGGGTCCCTGGCACAGAAAAAAATCAGAAGGGGGGGCCGTGGCCAAATACATATCATTTTGGGGGTCCCTGGCGCAAAACATTTTCAGATGGGGGGGGGGGGGGGGGTTAATTTGACTGGCTTTCAACAGATTTGAACCAGAAACACCATAGAAAACCTTCAAATCTACTGCCAAGACAATCAAACGAAGCCTATGGGGAAATGAACCGGAACAGGAAACGGGTATGCCACATCCTGGAATCCTGGAACTACAATTATGCACAGAGCCTTTCAATGTTACCATTGAGACTATGCCACTTCACTCTGACTGCATGTCGTATGGCATAAACCCTCAGAAAATCTCTCTAATATACTCCATATTTTGTAATTCTGAGACAGGACCCATGTAAAAAAAAAAATGGGATGCTCAGTGCCTATTGCATTTTCACAACATTCATGATGCTGATTATGGTTCACAAGTGATTTACAGACATTTTTGAAGTTCAGTTTAGATGACCCTGTTTGAAAAAACTGCTTTGACTCAAACCTCATGCACAATGTCTTATCAATGGGCCAAGAGAAATTATTTGAGCAGGGACATGCAGCATGTTATGTTGCGCAAGGAAAAGGTGCTTAAACTGTTTCAGATGCTGTTCAATCAGTTTCAGTCTTAATACAGTGTGCACCGACAACAGGGGCAACAAGTAAAACATAAATAAATAAATCGTAAATCTCAAGAACTCCAAAACAAACTGAACCTATTCATTTTTCTCTCTACTGTTCAACAGAAAGGTATGCTCTTTAACAATATCAGCTTTTTTTCCGGAGGATCGTTTTAAGTTTGTTATCATTATATACTAAAATGGGGTACTCAGTGCCCGTTCCATTTTGACAACAATCAAATACCTGATTATGGATCACATAAGTGATTTAAAGATATTTTTAAGTTCAATTAGATGACCAAAATGCTATTCTGCACACCATGAGAGACACAATGCAGAGGATCTTCCAAAGACATTCAGACAGCATGAAACATGTTCAAGAGGAGGTACTAGTGACATTGGACAATTTTTTCTACCATGGCCACTACTTGCAAGACAGCACCATTAAGAAGCTTTTTAACCCAGTTGAACCAGAAGAGACAGTGACACCACACCACACCACAGAGCTGCAGCTGCCACAAATAGTTTTTTTTGTATGACATTAATGATGGAAGCCTTTTCAAAACCCTGCTTTGCAGGTGATTTTGTACAATGGTGAAATATAGAATGCTCTAAAATAAATATAGATGCTTCTGTAAATTACTGATGGTTTATTATACCGGGGAAGTATTGGGGAAATATAGACCCCAAATTTAGGTAAAAACTGGCTACAATCAGACTCATTGCTATAGGGAAATCCAAATATATTGTAGTATGGTGGTGTTAAAAGGATCCCTGGCTATTAAGCCAAATATGCCTCAATACATTATAATTGCCCTCTATAACTAAAATATATATTTTTAAAACACCTTAAATATTGTATTTACTTTAGAAACAGTTAAAGGTAGAGTAAGTGATTTACTTTGGTCAAAATAATTGTTAAATAGCTCTACATTCTGAGTACTCATTGCTATAGATTGTTTGTTCAGTAACAGGCGTCTCCATGTCTCCAGCTATTTATTAAACAGAAAAGGCATTTCAGGTAAGGATACCAATTGTATCCAATCAGGATAGAGAACTCAGTCAGGATACACATTAAACAAGTAAAATTGGAAGTGGTGACACAAAGAAATGAGCTGAGAAAATTGGAACTGGAACAAAAAAATAAATAAAAATGAAGCTGATCCTGATTGGCTGAAATGTTGTCACCTACCTGAACGTGTATTTTCTGTAAATTATTTATGGAATGCATGTGATAATATAAACCAACTTAATACTTCCAAAGGTTAATATGAGCATCAAATCAATATTATAAATATGTTTTGTTTTTTTGCACACATGCTTCCATAAATTCCTGGCACAAAACATTTTCAGATAGGGGGTCCCCATCTGAAACTTATCATTTGGGGGGTCCCTGGCACAAAACATTTTCAGATGGGGGGTCCGCGGCCAAATACATATCATTTTGGGGGTCCCCGGCACAAAACAGTGCCAGGGACCCCCAAAATGACAGGAATGAGTGTGGTGTAGACCAGGGGTTTTCAACTGATTTTGACCCAGGGACCACCATCCTAACTAAGAGCAACCTGGGGACCACCACTATTGTGCATGGTGGGTCCATCATAGACCCACCCCACACAATAGTGGTGGGGGGTTCATGCACCAGAGGGAGCTGGAGAAAATAGCTACAATATCAATATAATATCTAATAAAATACAGTGGTTTTGTTTGAATATGATGGAATATGATTACTGTGATTCTGGTAAGTTCACATTTCATATCACAGTAAGAACTGCTGTAAGTTATTAAAAGTAAAACAAAAAATACAAAAATATGTTGTTTTTTGCCAGGGACCACCTGCAATACCTCCACGGACCACCAGTGGTCCGCGGACCACCGGTTGAAAACCCCTGGTGTAGACCACACATGGGCAAATGACATCATCAATTTGAGAAGGAGATTGCCCCCATTGAGTAAAATATTAACTGCTTCTAAAATAAATACACTGTTTAAGGTGTTTTAGTTAAGGAGGACAATTAAAATGTATTAAGGCATATTTGGCTCATTAACCAGGGATCCCTTTAATGTTATATTAAAAAGACTTGATGAAGACTTACAGTTACTGTATAATGGTGTCAAAATCCAAACACAGAATGGTGAAATGGATTTATTTGGTGCTGTAGTTTCATTGTGTGGTGACACACACAACATGAGCAAAGTGAGCTTTTACACCAAAGTGTAAAAGTCTCAGTGTGCAAAAAACACAGGATAAGTGTTAAACACTACTCCCATAAACATTCAGTATGAACCAGCTGTGCAATGATACAATTAACATCAACTTAGTTCATTCATTACAGCTGACCACTTCAAAGTTAGCATGCTAGCGTGTAGCATAGGCCTCAGTCAATGACCTGTCCCTGTGTGTTACTAGCATCACCAGCTAACAACATTAGCAGTGAACAAACAACTCACCAATGCTGGTATTTCTCCTCTAACATCAAACATCGACGTCAGGACTCTGTATATACATCCAGATGAGTTGGTAATCCATAAAACAATAGCTGGACTGCTTCTAGCTTGAATTTAATCAACCTCTGTAACTTTTGTTCAAGTTACTGCAGACAGCATGCAGCTCAGTTGATTGTGCCCAAACAGGAAGTGACATGCTGTGCAGTGTGCAAAAGGACTTAGCAGGAAGTGACATAACCTACTCAGAATAAGAGTATTCCCCTTAGAATAAGTAGTCTACTTAGTTAACGTTTCTCTGTTTAGTTTTCTCACTGTGCATAATCATAAATGTTTAACCCTTTGTATTCTGACAGCTTATCTATTTTATTTTACATAATGATTAATATGGAGGAACATATTTCCTTTGGGATACATGTTCAGGTTTTTAATGTACACAGCTTAACAACCCTGGGTCACGCCATACCTGTCTTTGTTCTTATAAAAAATATTTATTTGGCAGTTCACTGTATTGTTTGGAATATCAGCTTTATGAGTCTAAGGGTTGTAATGGAGATCTCTTAGCATATGAAGTTTTGGCCCCCTGCATCTGAAAACTGACCCCCATCTGAAAATGTTTTGTCCCAGGGACCCCCAAAATGACATGTATTTGGCCGCGGACCCCCCATCTGAAAATGTTTTGTGCCAGGGACCCCCAAAATGACATGTATTTGGCCGCGGACCCCCCATCTGAAAATGTTTTGTGCCAGGGACCCCCAAAATGACTTGTATTTGGCCGCAGACCCCCATCTGAAAATGTTTTGTGGCAGGGACCCCCAAAATGACATGTATTTGGCCGCGGACCCCCATCTGAAAATGTTTTGTGGCAGGGACCCCCAAAATGACATGTATTTGGCCGCGGACCCCCATCTGAAAATGTTTTGTGCCAGGGACCCCCAAAATGACATGTATTTGGCCGCGGACCCCCATCTGAAAACGTTTTGTGCCAGGGACCCCCAAAATGACATGTATTTGGCCGCGGACCCCCATCTGAAAATGTTTTGTGCCAGGGACCCCCAAAATGACATGTATTTGGCCGCGGACCCCCCATCTGAAAATGTTTTGTTCCAGGGACCCCCAAAATGACTTGTATTTGGCCGCAGACCCCCATCTGAAAATGTTTTGTGCCAGGACCCCTAAAATGATATGTATTTGGCCGCGGACCCCCCATCTAAAAATGTTTTGTGCTAGGGACCCCTAAAATGATATGTATTTGGCCGCGGACCCCCCATCTGAAAATGTTTTGTGCCAGGGACCCCTAAAATGATATGTATTTGGCCGCGGACCCCGCCTTTGAAAATGTTTTGTGCCAGGGACCCCCCAGAAGAGAATATTTGTGATGAAAGAATTCAACATTATCAAAAATGTAAAAAAAAAAATAGAAGATATGTAATTTGTTTTGTTAATCTCTGAGCTTGTAGATCGGTTACTTCCAAATAGCCAATGTATATGGGGTTAAAATGGTTAAACTGATTTCAATGTTATAATTAACTAATTGCTTGGGACCAGTTGGAACCCTCTGAAGGACCTCTGGGGGTCCCCAAACCCCACTTTGAGATCCACTGACATGTTATATTTAGATACTCTCGTGTTATGAGGTGTGATTTCTACATTATTTGCTATCTTATTTACTTCATTCCATTTAGGATTTTCTGATCTTGCACTTTGATGTGATGTTGACACAAAATAAGTGTTTGGAATCATTTCAATGTGTAATTTTAAAGAAGTTATTTGGTAGTCTTAAAATAAGTACTCACAGCTACAAATTGTCTTAAAAGTCACACTGTGGCTTCAATTGTGTCTTAGAGGGTAATCTTAGCTTGATATACACGTAAAATAATTTGATTGAAGACTTATTAACTGAGTAAGAAAAAAAAGAAATATATTCTAATAACAATATTAATTATCTTATTCAATTTGCTCTTGTTTAGTATATAAGTATTAAAACAAGATCAATAAGATTTTATGGCTAGATATAAGATTGCAAGTCTTGCTTAGTTTTCTAAGTGTTAGTATTTTTTGCAGTGTGGGGCGTGCGTGGGGTGGGTATTTGGGGCGTGGGGTGGGTATTTGGGGCGTGCGTGGGGTGGGTATTTGGGGCGTGCTTGGGGTGGGTATTTGGGGCGTGGGGTGGGTATTTGGGGCGTGCGTGGGGTGGGTATTTGGGGCGTGCGTGGGGTGGGTATTTGGGGCGTGCGTGGGGTGGGTATTTGGGGCGTGGGGTGGGTATTTGGGGCGTGCGTGGGGTGGGTATTTGGGGCGTGCGTGGGGTGGGTATTTGGGGCGTGCGTGGGGTGGGTATTTGGGGCGTGGGGTGGGTATTTGGGGCGTGCGTGGGGTGGGTATTTGGGGCGTGCGTGGGGTGGGTATTTGGGGCGTGCGTGGGGTGGGTATTTGGGGCGTGGGGTGGGTATTTGGGGCGTGCGTGGGGTGGGTATTTGGGGCGTGCGTGGGGTGGGTATTTGGGGCGTGCGTGGGGTGGGTATTTGGGGCGTGCGTGGGGTGGGTATTTGGGGCGTGGGGTGGGTATTTGGGGCGTGCGTGGGGTGGGTATTTGGGGCGTGCGTGGGGTGGGTATTTGGGGCGTGCGTGGGGTGGGTATTTGGGGCGTGGGGTGGGTATTTGGGGCGTGCGTGGGGTGGGTATTTGGGGCGTGCGTGGGGTGGGTATTTGGGGCGTGCGTGGGGTGGGTATTTGGGGCGTGGGGTGGGTATTTGGGGCGTGCATGGGGTGGGTATTTGGGGCGTGGGGTGGGTATTTGGGGCGTGCGTGGGGTGGGTATTTGGGGCGTGCGTGGGGTGGGTATTTGGGGCGTGCGTGGGGTGGGTATTTGGGGCGTGGGGTGGGTATTTGGGGCGTGCGTGGGGTGGGTATTTGGGGCGTGCGTGGGGTGGGTATTTGGGGCGTGCGTGGGGTGGGTATTTGGGGCGTGCGTGGGGTGGGTATTTGGGGCGTGGGGTGGGTATTTGGGGCGTGCGTGGGGTGGGTATTTGGGGCGTGGGGTGGGTATTTGGGGCGTGCGTGGGGTGGGTATTTGGGGCGTGCGTGGGGTGGGTATTTGGGGCGTGCGTGGGGTGGGTATTTGGGGCGTGCGTGGGGTGGGTATTTGGGGCGTGGGGTGGGTATTTGGGGCGTGCGTGGGGTGGGTATTTGGGGCGTGCGTGGGGTGGGTATTTGGGGCGTGCGTGGGGTGGGTATTTGGGGCGTGCGTGGGGTGGGTATTTGGGGCGTGGGGTGGGTATTTGGGGCGTGCGTGGGGTGGGTATTTGGGGCGTGCGTGGGGTGGGTATTTGGGGCGTGGGGTGGGTATTTGGGGCGTGCGTGGGGTGGGTATTTGGGGCGTGCGTGGGGTGGGTATTTGGGGCGTGCGTGGGGTGGGTATTTGGGGCGTGCGTGGGGTGGGTATTTGGGGCGTGGGGTGGGTATTTGGGGCGTGCGTGGGGTGGGTATTTGGGGCGTGCGTGGGGTGGGTATTTGGGGCGTGCGTGGGGTGGGTATTTGGGGCGTGCGTGGGGTGGGTATTTGGGGCGTGCGTGGGGTGGGTATTTGGGGCGTGGGGTGGGTATTTGGGGCGTGCGTGGGGTGGGTATTTGGGGCGTGCGTGGGGTGGGTATTTGGGGCGTGCGTGGGGTGGGTATTTGGGGCGTGCGTGGGGTGGGTATTTGGGGCGTGGGGTGGGTATTTGGGGCGTGCGTGGGGTGGGTATTTGGGGCGTGCGTGGGGTGGGTATTTGGGGCGTGCGTGGGGTGGGTATTTGGGGCGTGCGTGGGGTGGGTATTTGGGGCGTGGGGTGGGTATTTGGGGCGTGCGTGGGGTGTGTATTTGGGGCGTGCGTGGGGTGGGTATTTGGGGCGTGCGTGGGGTGGGTATTTGGGGCATGCGTGGGGTGGGTATTTGGGGCTTGGGGTGGGTATTTGGGGCGTGCGTGGGGTGGGTATTTGGGGCGTGCGTGGGGTGGGTATTTGGGGCGTGCGTGGGGTGGGTATTTGGGGCGTGGGGTGGGTATTTGGGGCGTGCGTGGGGTGGGTATTTGGGGCGTGCGTGGGGTGGGTATTTGGGGCGTGCGTGGGGTGGGTATTTGGGGCGTGGGGTGGGTATTTGGGGCGTGCGTGGGGTGGGTATTTGGGGCGTGCGTGGGGTGGGTATTTGGGGCGTACGTGGGGTGGGTATTTGGGGCGTGCGTGGGGTGGGTATTTGGGGCGTGGGGTGGGTATTTGGGGCGTGCGTGGGGTGGGTATTTGGGGCGTGCTTGGGGTGGGTATTTGGGGCGTGGGGTGGGTATTTGGGGCGTGCGTGGGGTGGGTATTTGGGGCGTGCGTGGGGTGGGTATTTGGGGCGTGGGGTGGGTATTTGGGGCGTGCGTGGGGTGGGTATTTGGGGCGTGCGTGGGGTGGGTATTTGGGGCGTGCGTGGGGTGGGTATTTGGGGCGTGGGGTGGGTATTTGGGGCGTGCGTGGGGTGGGTATTTGGGGCGTGCGTGGGGTGGGTATTTGGGGCGTGCGTGGGGTGGGTATTTGGGGCGTGGGGTGGGTATTTGGGGCGTGCATGGGGTGGGTATTTGGGGCGTGCGTGGGGTGGGTATTTGGGGCGTGCGTGGGGTGGGTATTTGGGGCGTGGGGTGGGTATTTGGGGCGTGCGTGGGGTGGGTATTTGGGGCGTGCGTGGGGTGGGTATTTGGGGCGTGCGTGGGGTGGGTATTTGGGGCGTGGGGTGGGTATTTGGGGCGTGCGTGGGGTGGGTATTTGGGGCGTGCGTGGGGTGGGTATTTGGGGCGTGCGTGGGGTGGGTATTTGGGGCGTGGGGTGGGTATTTGGGGCGTGCATGGGGTGGGTATTTGGGGCGTGCGTGGGGTGGGTATTTGGGGCGTGCGTGGGGTGGGTATTTGGGGCGTGCGTGGGGTGGGTATTTGGGGCGTGCGTGGGGTGGGTATTTGGGGCGTGCGTGGGGTGGGTATTTGGGGCGTGGGGTGGGTATTTGGGGCGTGCGTGGGGTGGGTATTTGGGGCGTGCGTGGGGTGGGTATTTGGGGCGTGCGTGGGGTGGGTATTTGGGGCGTGCGTGGGGTGGGTATTTGGGGCGTGGGGTGGGTATTTGGGGCGTGCGTGGGGTGGGTATTTGGGGCGTGCGTGGGGTGGGTATTTGGGGCGTGCGTGGGGTGGGTATTTGGGGCGTGCGTGGGGTGGGTATTTGGGGCGTGGGGTGGGTATTTGGGGCGTGCGTGGGGTGGGTATTTGGGGCGTGCGTGGGGTGGGTATTTGGGGCGTGCGTGGGGTGGGTATTTGGGGCGTGGGGTGGGTATTTGGGGCGTGCGTGGGGTGGGTATTTGGGGCGTGCGTGGGGTGGGTATTTGGGGCATGCGTGGGGTGGGTATTTGGGGCGTGCGTGGGGTGGGTATTTGGGGCGTGGGGTGGGTATTTGGGGCGTGCGTGGGGTGGGTATTTGGGGCGTGCGTGGGGTGGGTAATTGGGGCGTGTGTGGGGTGGGTATTTGGGGCGTGGGGTGGGTATTTGGGGCGTGCGTGGGGTGGGTATTTGGGGCGTGCGTGGGGTGGGTATTTGGGGCGTGCGTGGGGTGGGTATTTGGGGCGTGCGTGGGGTGGGTATTTGGGGCGTGGGGTGGGTATTTGGGGCGTGCGTGGGGTGGGTATTTGGGGCGTGCGTGGGGTGGGTATTTGGGGCGTGCGTGGGGTGGGTATTTGGGGCGTGCGTGGGGTGGGTATTTGGGGCGTGCGTGGGGTGGGTATTTGGGGCGTGGGGTGGGTATTTGGGGCGTGCGTGGGGTGGGTATTTGGGGCGTGCGTGGGGTGGGTATTTGGGGCGTGCGTGGGGTGGGTATTTGGGGCGTGCGTGGGGTGGGTATTTGGGGCGTGGGGTGGGTATTTGGGGCGTGCGTGGGGTGGGTATTTGGGGCGTGGGGTGGGTATTTGGGGCGTGCGTGGGGTGGGTATTTGGGGCGTGCGTGGGGTGGGTATTTGGGGCGTGCGTGGGGTGGGTATTTGGGGCGTGCGTGGGGTGGGTATTTGGGGCGTGGGGTGGGTATTTGGGGCGTGCGTGGGGTGGGTATTTGGGGCGTGCGTGGGGTGGGTATTTGGGGCGTGGGGTGGGTATTTGGGGCGTGCGTGGGGTGGGTATTTGGGGCGTGCGTGGGGTGGGTATTTGGGGCGTGCGTGGGGTGGGTATTTGGGGCGTGGGGTGGGTATTTGGGGCGTGCGTGGGGTGGGTATTTGGGGCGTGCGTGGGGTGGGTATTTGGGGCGTGCGTGGGGTGGGTATTTGGGGCGTGGGGTGGGTATTTGGGGCGTGCGTGGGGTGGGTATTTGGGGCGTGCGTGGGGTGGGTATTTGGGGCGTGGGGTGGGTATTTGGGGCGTGCGTGGGGTGGGTATTTGGGGCGTGCGTGGGGTGGGTATTTGGGGCGTGGGGTGGGTATTTGGGGCGTGCGTGGGGTGGGTATTTGGGGCGTGGGGTGGGTATTTGGGGCGTGCGTGGGGTGGGTATTTGGGGCGTGCGTGGGGTGGGTATTTGGGGCGTGCGTGGGGTGGGTATTTGGGGCGTGGGGTGGGTATTTGGGGCGTGCGTGGGGTGGGTATTTGGGGCGTGGGGTGGGTATTTGGGGCGTGCGTGGGGTGGGTATTTGGGGCGTGCGTGGGGTGGGTATTTGGGGCGTGCGTGGGGTGGGTATTTGGGGCGTGCGTGGGGTGGGTATTTGGGGCGTGCGTGGGGTGGGTATTTGGGGCGTGGGGTGGGTATTTGGGGCGTGCGTGGGGTGGGTATTTGGGGCGTGCGTGGGGTGGGTATTTGGGGCGTGCGTGGGGTGGGTATTTGGGGCGTGCGTGGGGTGGGTATTTGGGGCGTGCGTGGGGTGGGTATTTGGGGCGTGGGGTGGGTATTTGGGGCGTGCGTGGGGTGGGTATTTGGGGCGTGCGTGGGGTGGGTATTTGGGGCGTGCGTGGGGTGGGTATTTGGGGCGTGCGTGGGGTGGGTATTTGGGGCGTGGGGTGGGTATTTGGGGCGTGCGTGGGGTGGGTATTTGGGGCGTGCGTGGGGTGGGTATTTGGGGCGTGCGTGGGGTGGGTATTTGGGGCGTGCGTGGGGTGGGTATTTGGGGCGTGGGGTGGGTATTTGGGGCGTGCGTGGGGTGGGTATTTGGGGCGTGCGTGGGGTGGGTATTTGGGGCGTGCGTGGGGTGGGTATTTGGGGCGTGCGTGGGGTGGGTATTTGGGGCGTGGGGTGGGTATTTGGGGCGTGCGTGGGGTGGGTATTTGGGGCGTGCGTGGGGTGGGTATTTGGGGCGTGCGTGGGGTGGGTATTTGGGGCGTGCGTGGGGTGGGTATTTGGGGCGTGGGGTGGGTATTTGGGGCGTGCGTGGGGTGGGTATTTGGGGCGTGCGTGGGGTGGGTATTTGGGGCGTGCGTGGGGTGGGTATTTGGGGCGTGCGTGGGGTGGGTATTTGGGGCGTGGGGTGGGTATTTGGGGCGTGCGTGGGGTGGGTATTTGGGGCGTGCGTGGGGTGGGTATTTGGGGCGTGCGTGGGGTGGGTATTTGGGGCGTGGGGTGGGTATTTGGGGCGTGCGTGGGGTGGGTATTTGGGGCGTGCGTGGGGTGGGTATTTGGGGCGTGCGTGGGGTGGGTATTTGGGGCGTGGGGTGGGTATTTGGGGCGTGCGTGGGGTGGGTATTTGGGGCGTGCGTGGGGTGGGTATTTGGGGCGTGCGTGGGGTGGGTATTTGGGGCGTGCTTGGGGTGGGTATTTGGGGCGTGGGGTGGGTATTTGGGGCGTGCGTGGGGTGGGTATTTGGGGCGTGCGTGGGGTGGGTATTTGGGGCGTGCATGGGGTGGGTATTTGGGGCGTGGGGTGGGTATTTGGGGCGTGCGTGGGGTGGGTATTTGGGGCGTGCGTGGGGTGGGTATTTGGGGCGTGCGTGGGGTGGGTATTTGGGGCGTGCGTGGGGTGGGTATTTGGGGCGTGGGGTGGGTATTTGGGGCGTGCGTGGGGTGGGTATTTGGGGCGTGCGTGGGGTGGGTATTTGGGGCGTGCGTGGGGTGGGTATTTGGGGCGTGGGGTGGGTATTTGGGGCGTGCGTGGGGTGGGTATTTGGGGCGTGCGTGGGGTGGGTATTTGGGGGGTGGGGTGGGTATTTGGGGCGTGCGTGGGGTGGGTATTTGGGGCGTGCGTGGGGTGGGTATTTGGGGCGTGCGTGGGGTGGGTATTTGGGGCGTGGGGTGGGTATTTGGGGCGTGCGTGGGGTGGGTATTTGGGGCGTGCGTGGGGTGGGTATTTGGGGCGTGCGTGGGGTGGGTATTTGGGGCGTGGGGTGGGTATTTGGGGCGTGCGTGGGGTGTGTATTTGGGGCGTGCGTGGGGTGGGTATTTGGGGCGTGCGTGGGGTGGGTATTTGGGGCGTGCGTGGGGTGGGTATTTGGGGCGTGGGGTGGGTATTTGGGGCGTGCGTGGGGTGGGTATTTGGGGCGTGCGTGGGGTGGGTATTTGGGGCGTGCGTGGGGTGGGTATTTGGGGCGTGCGTGGGGTGGGTATTTGGGGCTCGGGGTGGGTATTTGGGGCGTGCGTGGGGTGGGTATTTGGGGCGTGCGTGGGGTGGGTATTTGGGGCGTGCGTGGGGTGGGTATTTGGGGCGGGCGTGGGGTGGGTATTTGGGGCGTGGGGTGGGTATTTGGGGCGTGCGTGGGGTGGGTATTTGGGGCGTGGGGTGGGTATTTGGGGCGTGCGTGGGGTGGGTATTTGGGGCGTGCGTGGGGTGGGTATTTGGGGCGTGCGTGGGGTGGGTATTTGGGGCGTGGGGTGGGTATTTGGGGCGTGCGTGGGGTGGGTATTTGGGGCGTGCGTGGGGTGGGTATTTGGGGCGTGCGTGGGGTGGGTATTTGGGGCGTGCGTGGGGTGGGTATTTGGGGCGTGGGGTGGGTATTTGGGGCGTGCGTGGGGTGGGTATTTGGGGCGTGCGTGGGGTGGGTATTTGGGGCGTGCGTGGGGTGGGTATTTGGGGCGTGCGTGGGGTGGGTATTTGGGGCGTGGGGTGGGTATTTGGGGCGTGCGTGGGGTGGGTATTTGGGGCGTGCGTGGGGTGGGTATTTGGGGCGTGCGTGGGGTGGGTATTTGGGGCGTGGGGTGGGTATTTGGGGCGTGCGTGGGGTGGGTATTTGGGGCGTGCGTGGGGTGGGTATTTGGGGCGTGCGTGGGGTGGGTATTTGGGGCGTGCGTGGGGTGGGTATTTGGGGCGTGCGTGGGGTGGGTATTTGGGGCGTGCGTGGGGTGGGTATTTGGGGCGTGCGTGGGGTGGGTATTTGGGGCGTGGGGTGGGTATTTGGGGCGTGCGTGGGGTGGGTATTTGGGGCGTGCGTGGGGTGGGTATTTGGGGCGTGCGTGGGGTGGGTATTTGGGGCGTGGGGTGGGTATTTGGGGCGTGCGTGGGGTGGGTATTTGGGGCGTGCGTGGGGTGGGTATTTGGGGCGTGCGTGGGGTGGGTATTTGGGGCGTGCGTGGGGTGGGTATTTGGGGCGTGGGGTGGGTATTTGGGGCGTGCGTGGGGTGGGTATTTGGGGCGTGCGTGGGGTGGGTATTTGGGGCGTGCGTGGGGTGGGTATTTGGGGCGTGCGTGGGGTGGGTATTTGGGGCGTGGGGTGGGTATTTGGGGCGTGCGTGGGGTGGGTATTTGGGGCGTGCGTGGGGTGGGTATTTGGGGCGTGCGTGGGTTGGGTATTTGGGGCGTGGGGTGGGTATTTGGGGCGTGCGTGGGGTGGGTATTTGGGGCGTGCGTGGGGTGGGTATTTGGGGCATGCGTGGGGTGGGTATTTGGGGCGTGCGTGGGGTGGGTATTTGGGGCGTGGGGTGGGTATTTGGGGCGTGCGTGGGGTGGGTATTTGGGGCGTGCGTGGGGTGGGTAATTGGGGCGTGTGTGGGGTGGGTATTTGGGGCGTGGGGTGGGTATTTGGGGCGTGCGTGGGGTGGGTATTTGGGGCGTGCGTGGGGTGGGTATTTGG
>NW_028155777.1:0-70552 GCF_963454915.1 Gymnoscopelus microlampas | reverse complement strand
AATCATTGGTCAAAATAGCCTTTTCAGGCTGAGAGAAGCACTTTGGTGACATTTACCTGTAACTTGTTCCCAGTACAGTCTAAGTGGCTGCTGACTGTGTGACTTGGCTAAAAGTGGCCAAATAGAAGCCCAATCCACAATACATGAGCCCAAAGGCCTTCCTTATGACTAAACTGACACCCACTTTCTTAAAAATATCATGGGTCTAAATAGCCTTTTCAGGCTGAGAGAAGCACTTTGGTGACGTTTGGCTGTAACTTGTTCCCAGTAAATTCTGAGTGTCTGGTGACTGGGTGTTGTACCTAAAAGTGCCCAACAAGAATCCCAATGCACTATTATGGGCCCAAATGCCTTCCTTATGACAAAACGGACACTCATTTTCTTAAAAAAATCATTGGTCAAAATAGCCTTTTCAGGCTGAGAGAAGCACTTTGGTGACGTTTCACTGTAACTTGTTCCCAGTACAGTCTAAGTGGCTGCTGACTGTGAGACTTGGCTAAAAGTGGCCAAATAGAAGCCCAATCCACAATACATGAGCCCAAAGGCCTTCCTTATGACTAAACTGACACCCACTTTCTTAAAAATATCATGGGTCTAAATAGCCTTTTCAGGCTGAGAAAAGCACTTTGGTGACATTTGGCTGTAACTTGTTCCCAGTACATTCCGATTAGCTGGTGACTGTGTGTTGTACCTAAAAGTGCCCAACAAGAATCCCAATGCACTATACATGGGCCCAAATGCCTTCCTTATGACAAAACTGACACTCATTTTCTTAAAAAAATCATTGGTCAAAATAGCCTTTTCAGGCTGAGAGAAGCACTTTGGTGACGTTTCACTGTAACTTGTTCCCAGTACAGTCTAAGTGGCTGCTGACTGTGTGACTTGGCTAAAAGTGGCCAAATAGAAGCCCAATCCACAATACATGAGCCCAAAGGCCTTCCTTATGACTAAACTGACACCCACTTTCTTAAAAATATCATGGGTCTAAATAGCCTTTTCAGGCTGAGAAAAGCACTTTGGTGACATTTGGCTGTAACTTGTTCCCAGTACATTCCGATTGGCTGGTGACTGTGTGTTGTACCTAAAAGTGCCCAACAAGAATCCCAATGCACTATTATGGGCCCAAATGCCTTCCTTATGACAAAACTCACACTCATTTTCTTTAAAAAATCATTGGTCAAAATAGCCTTTTCAGGCTGAGAGAAGCACTTTGGTGACGTTTCACTGTAACTTGTTCCCAGTACAGTCTAAGTGGCTGCTGACTGTGTGACTTGGCTAAAAGTGGCCAAATAGAAGCCCAATCCACAATACATGAGCCCAAAGGCCTTCCTTATGACTAAACTGACACCCACTTTCTTTAAAATATCATGGGTCTAAATAGCCTTTTCAGGCTGAGAAAAGCACTTTGGTGACATTTGGCTGTAACTTGTTCCCAGTACATTCCGAGTGGCTGGTGACTGTGTGTTGTACCTAAAAGTGCCCAACAAGAATCCCAATGCACTATACATGGGCCCAAATGCCTTCCTTATGACAAAACGGACACTCATTTTCTTAAAAAAATCATTGGTCAAAATAGCCTTTTCAGGCTGAGAGAAGCACTTTGGTGACGTTTCACTGTAACTTGTTCCCAGTACAGTCTAAGTGGCTGCTGACTGTGAGACTTGGCTAAAAGTGGCCAAATAGAAGCCCAATCCACAATACATGAGCCCAAAGGCCTTCCTTATGACTAAACTGACACCCACTTTCTTTAAAATATCATGGGTCTAAATAGCCTTTTCAGGCTGAGAAAAGCACTTTGGTGACATTTGGCTGTAACTTGTTCCCAGTACATTCCGAGTGGCTGGTGACTGTGTGTTGTACCTAAAAGTGCCCAACAAGAATCCCAATGCACTATACATGGGCCCAAATGCCTTCCTTATGACAAAACGGACACTCATTTTCTTAAAAAAATCATTGGTCAAAATAGCCTTTTCAGGCTGAGAGAAGCACTTTGGTGACATTTGGCTGTAACTTGTTCCCAGTACATTCCGAGTGGCTGGTGACTGTGTGTTGTACCTAAAAGTGCCCAACAAGAATCCCAATGCACTATTATGGGCCCAAAGGCCTTCCTTATGACAAAATTCACACTCATTTTCTTTAAAAAATCATTGGTCAAAATAGCCTTTTCAGGCTGAGAGAAGCACTTTGGTGACGTTTCACTGTAACTTGTTCCCAGTACAGTCTAAGTGGCTGCTGACTGTGTGACTTGGCTAAAAGTGGCCAAATAGAAGCCCAATCCACAATACATGAGCCCAAAGGCCTTCCTTATGACTAAACTGACACCCACTTTCTTAAAAATATCATGGGTCTAAATAGCCTTTTCAGGCTGAGAAAAGCACTTTGGTGACATTTGGCTGTAACTTGTTCAAGTTCAAGTTCAGGTTTATTTGTCATATGTATAGATACAGAGTATAAATACAATGAAAATTATTTTGCTCAGAGCTTTCTCAGTCTTAAATACATAGGACATAGACAACATCTATAGTGCAAAGACATCTATAGTGCACAAAGAACACAAGGAAAGAAGTGCAAATTAATGACCATACAGTGCAAAACAGTTCACGGTCAGCTGTTCAGCAGCCTGACTGCTTGGGGGAAGAAACTGTTACTGAGACGGGTGGTGCGAGATTTGATGCTCTGGTAGCGTTTTTTGGAAGGGAGTAGTTTGAACAGGGTATTTGCGGGATGGCTGGTGTCTTTAATGATGTTGTGGGCTTTTTTCATACAACGAGTGGTGTAGATGTTACGGAGACTGGGTAATTCTGTGCTGCCGATGATTTTAGCTGCTGTTTTAACGGTCCTCTGCAACCTGTTGCAGTCCTGAGCGGTCGTGTTACCATACCACACTGTGATACAGCCAGTTAAGACACTTTCAATTATACAACGATAAAAGTTCACTAGTCCTTTTGTACTTAGGCCAAATTTTTTGAGGCGCCTCAGAAAGTACAGTCGCTGCTGCGCCTTCTTGAGGATGTACTCGGTATTGAGTGACCATGTGAATGTGTCTGTGATGTGTATGCCCAGGAATTTAAAGTTATCAACTATGTCGACAGATGACCCTTTGATGGAAATGGGGGTGTGGATGCCTTTGGACTTTCTAAAGTCTACAATGATTTCTTTGGTCTTATTGGTGTTAAGTGAGAGGTTGTTGTTATCGCACCATAGAGTTAGATCTTCTATCTCCCTCCTATAGGCCCTCTCATCACCGTCGGTTATTAAACCGATCACTGTGGTGTCATCCGCAAATTTAATTATGCTGTTATTCTCACATCTGGCGACACAATCAAAGGTAAACAGACTGTACAACAGAGGACTGAGGCAGCAGCCTTGGGGCGCACCGGTTCTGGTGAGAATTGTGGACGAACATCTCTCTCCTATGCGTACACACTGAGGCCTGCCTGTCAGAAAGTCAAATAGCCAATTACAGATGGAGCTGCCCACACCAAGGCCACTGAGTTTCAACACTAATTTAGATGGTACAATAGTGTTGAATGCGGAACTATAGTCTATGAACAGTAGTCTGACATAAGAGTTTTTCTTTTCAAGGTGTACCAGGGCAGTGTGTAAGGCAAGAGAGATTGCGTCGTCCACAGATCTATTAGAACAGTAAGCGAACTGTAATGGGTCAATGTTAGCAGGAATGATGCTCTTGATATAACAAATAACCAATTTCTCCAGGCATTTCATGAGAACAGAAGTCAGAGCAACAGGTCGATAATCATTGAGACAGGTAACAGGTTTTTTCTTGGCGATGGGCACAATTACTGTTTTTTTAAAACATAATGGCACCACACACAATGACAGGGACAGGTTAAATATGTCGGTATAGACCCATGACAGCTGGTTATAGCATGTCTTAAGGACACGAGAGGCTATTCCATCTGGTCCTGCGGCTTTATGAGCATTAACTTTTTTGAACGCTTTACTCACAGTCCTCTGCGTCACCTGTAGGTCTACCGCCTCAGGTGAGCTCTGCTCCGTTGTATCTGAGTCCATGTTGTGAGCCTCGAAGCGGGCAAAAAAGTTATTCAGCTCGTCCGGTAAAGACGCGGAGGTATCAGTGATTGAGCCTGACTTGGGTTTATAGCCCGTAACTGCCTGCAGTCCGCTCCACATTCGCCGAGAGTCACAACCGCTGTAGTTGTGTTCCAATTTGTCCCTGTACTGTCCCTTTGCAGCTTTGATAGCCTTTCTCAGTTCGTACCTGGATCGCTTGTAGTGTTCATCGTCCCCGGATTTGAAAGCGATGGTGCGCTCCCTCAGTTTAATGCGTATATCATTGTTCATCCATGGCTTCTGGTTGGGATATGAGCGAACGGAACGTACCGGAATGCAGTTATCCACACAGAACTTAACGTAGCCGGAGACAGTATCAGCATATTCGTCCAGACTCGTGGCAGAGTCCTTGAAGATGGTCCAATCTGTCGCGTCAAGGCAGCCCTGGAGTTTGGTAACGTGTTCTGTGGACCAGCACTGTACCGATCTCACTGTGGGCTGCTCACACTTAACTTTCTGCTTAAAGGCAGGGAGTAGAAGCACGGCCAGGTGGTCGGATTTCCCAAAGTGAGGGCGCGGTAGCGCTCTGTAAGCAGCCTTGATAGTGGAGTAACAATGATCGAGAGTCTTATTCCCTCTAGTTGGGCATTTGACATGTTGGTAATACTTTGGTAGCACAGTTTTCATGTTACAGTGGTTAAAGTCCCCCGCCACAATTGATATGGCCTCCGGGTGCATGGTCTCCTGTTCGCTAATAACGCCATACAGCTCATCCAACGCCTCGGCTGCCTTGACTTCTGGCGGAATGTAAACAGCCGTTAGCAGTACACAGGGGAACTCCCTGGGGAGATAGAATGGTCTGCACCTTATTGTGAGATGTTCTAGCACTGGCGAGCAGTACTGTGAGGTAATAACCACGTCGGTGCACCAAGTGTCATTGATGAGGAAACAAACGCCACCTCCCTTCGACTTGCCCGTGACCGTCCTGGAACGGTCTGTGCGGAACACAGAGAAACCCTCCGGTTGTACCGCCCTGTCGGGTGTATTTGTGCTTAACCACGACTCTGTGAAGCAGAACACACAGCAGTTCTTCATGTCCCGTTGTGAACGTAAACGGCTGTGGAGGTCATCCAGCTTGTTCTCGTCGAGAGACCGAACGTTAGCGAGCAGCAAACTGGGGATCGGGGGTCTGGTAGGTCGTCCTCGTAACCTCGCAAGGACGCCTCCTCGCTTCCCCCGTCTGTGTTTGTTGCTGCTCCGTAGCGGGGTATCCGCGTTGTTGTTGTTGTTGTTGTAAAGTTCTCTCGGTAAATACCGCGGCTTCCAATCGCTGGGAACATCAATTCTTATGTCCAGTAGTGTCTTGCGGTCATAAACAACAGTGCACGACGTACTTTGTGTAAACACAGAGACGTATAACATGAAGACAAACAATAAGACGAGAGCTGCTCTGAGCGTGTCGCCATAGTACGGCGCCATCGTCTGACATTCATGTTCCCAGTACATTCCGATTAGCTGGTGACTGTGTGTTGTACCTAAAAGTGCCCAACAAGAATCCCAATGCACTATACATGGGCCCAAATGCCTTCCTTATGACAAAACTGACACTCATTTTCTTAAAAAAATCATTGGTCAAAATAGCCTTTTCAGGCTGAGAGAAGCACTTTGGTGACGTTTCACTGTAACTTGTTCCCAGTACAGTCTAAGTGGCTGCTGACTGTGTGACTTGGCTAAAAGTGGCCAAATAGAAGCCCAATCCACAATACATGAGCCCAAAGGCCTTCCTTATGACTAAACTGACACCCACTTTCTTAAAAATATCATGGGTCTAAATAGCCTTTTCAGGCTGAGAGAAGCACTTTGGTGACATTTGGCTGTAACTTGTTCCCAGTACATTCTGAGTGTCTGGTGACTGTGTGTTGTACCTAAAAGTGCCCAACAAGAATCCCAATGCACTATTAAGGGCCCAAATGCCTTCTTTATGACAAAACTCACACTCATTTTCTTTAAAAAATCATTGGTCAAAATAGCCTTTTCAGGCTGAGAGAAGCACTTTGGTGACGTTTCACTGTAACTTGTTCCCAGTACAGTCTAAGTGGCTGCTGACTGTGTGACTTGACTGAAAGTGGCCAAATAGAAGCCCAATCCACAATACATGAGCCCAAAGGCCTTCCTTATGACTAAACTGACACCCACTTTCTTAAAAATATCATGGGTCTAAATAGCCTTTTCAGGCTGAGAAAAGCACTTTGGTGACATTTGGCTCTAACTTGTTCCCAGTACATTCCGAGTGGCTGGTGACTGTGTGTTGTACCTAAAAGTGCCCAACAAGAATCCCAATGCACTATACATGGGCCCAAATGCCTTCCTTATGACAAAACTGACACTCATTTTCTTAAGAAAATCATTGGTCAAAATAGCCTTTTCAGGCTGAGAGAAGCACTTTGGTGACGTTTCACTGTAACTTGTTCCCAGTACAGTCTAAGTGGCTGCTGACTGTGAGACTTGGCTAAAAGTGGCCAAATAGAAGCCCAATCCACAATACATGAGCCCAAAGGCCTTCCTTATGACTAAACTGACACCCACTTTCTTAAAAATATCATGGGTCTAAATAGCCTTTTCAGGCTGAGAAAAGCACTTTGGTGACATTTGGCTGTAACTTGTTCCCAGTACATTCCGATTAGCTGGTGACTGTGTGTTGTACCTAAAAGTGCCCAACAAGAATCCCAATGCACTATACATGGGCCCAAATGCCTTCCTTATGACAAAACTGACACTCATTTTCTTTAAAAAATCATTGGTCAAAATAGCCTTTTCAGGCTGAGAGAAGCACTTTGGTGACATTTACCTGTAACTTGTTCCCAGTACAGTCTAAGTGGCTGCTGACTGTGTGACTTGGCTAAAAGTGGCCAAATAGAAGCCCAATCCACAATACATGAGCCCAAAGGCCTTCCTTATGACTAAACTGACACCCACTTTCTTAAAAATATCATGGGTCTAAATAGCCTTTTCAGGCTGAGAGAAGCACTTTGGTGACGTTTGGCTGTAACTTGTTCCCAGTAAATTCTTAGTGTCTGGTGACTGGGTGTTGTACCTAAAAGTGCCCAACAAGAATCCCAATGCACTATTATGGGCCCAAATGCCTTCCTTATGACAAAACTCACACTCATTTTCTTTAAAAAATCATTGGTCAAAATAGCCTTTTCAGGCTGAGAGAAGCACTTTGGTGACGTTTCACTATAACTTGTTCCCAGTACAGTCTAAGTGGCTGCTGACTGTGTGACTTGGCTAAAAGTGGCCAAATAGAAGCCCAATCCACAATACATGAGCCCAAAGGCCTTCCTTATGACTAAACTGACACCCACTTTCTTTAAAATATCATGGGTCTAAATAGCCTTTTCAGGCTGAGAAAAGCACTTTGGTGACATTTGGCTGTAACTTGTTCCCAGTACATTCCGAGTGGCTGGTGACTGTGTGTTGTACCTAAAAGTGCCCAACAAGAATCCCAATGCACTATACATGGGCCCAAATGCCTTCCTTATGACAAAACGGACACTCATTTTCTTAAAAAAATCATTGGTCAAAATAGCCTTTTCAGGCTGAGAGAAGCACTTTGGTGACGTTTCACTGTAACTTGTTCCCAGTACAGTCTAAGTGGCTGCTGACTGTGAGACTTGGCTAAAAGTGGCCAAATAGAAGCCCAATCCACAATACATGAGCCCAAAGGCCTTCCTTATGACTAAACTGACACCCACTTTCTTAAAAATATCATGGGTCTAAATAGCCTTTTCAGGCTGAGAAAAGCACTTTGGTGACATTTGGCTGTAACTTGTTCCCAGTACATTCCGATTAGCTGGTGACTGTGTGTTGTACCTAAAAGTGCCCAACAAGAATCCCAATGCACTATACATGGGCCCAAATGCCTTCCTTATGACAAAACTGACACTCATTTTCTTAAAAAAATCATTGGTCAAAATAGCCTTTTCAGGCTGAGAGAAGCACTTTGGTGACGTTTCACTGTAACTTGTTCCCAGTACAGTCTAAGTGGCTGCTGACTGTGTGACTTGGCTAAAAGTGGCCAAATAGAAGCCCAATCCACAATACATGAGCCCAAAGGCCTTCCTTATGACTAAACTGACACCCACTTTCTTAAAAATATCATGGGTCTAAATAGCCTTTTCAGGCTGAGAAAAGCACTTTGGTGACATTTGGCTGTAACTTGTTCCCAGTACATTCCGATTGGCTGGTGACTGTGTGTTGTACCTAAAAGTGCCCAACAAGAATCCCAATGCACTATTATGGGCCCAAATGCCTTCCTTATGACAAAACTCACACTCATTTTCTTTAAAAAATCATTGGTCAAAATAGCCTTTTCAGGCTGAGAGAAGCACTTTGGTGACGTTTCACTGTAACTTGTTCCCAGTACAGTCTAAGTGGCTGCTGACTGTGTGACTTGGCTAAAAGTGGCCAAATAGAAGCCCAATCCACAATACATGAGCCCAAAGGCCTTCCTTATGACTAAACTGACACCCACTTTCTTTAAAATATCATGGGTCTAAATAGCCTTTTCAGGCTGAGAAAAGCACTTTGGTGACATTTGGCTGTAACTTGTTCCCAGTACATTCCGAGTGGCTGGTGACTGTGTGTTGTACCTAAAAGTGCCCAACAAGAATCCCAATGCACTATACATGGGCCCAAATGCCTTCCTTATGACAAAACGGACACTCATTTTCTTAAAAAAATCATTGGTCAAAATAGCCTTTTCAGGCTGAGAGAAGCACTTTGGTGACGTTTCACTGTAACTTGTTCCCAGTACAGTCTAAGTGGCTGCTGACTGTGAGACTTGGCTAAAAGTGGCCAAATAGAAGCCCAATCCACAATACATGAGCCCAAAGGCCTTCCTTATGACTAAACTGACACCCACTTTCTTAAAAATATCATGGGTCTAAATAGCCTTTTCAGGCTGAGAAAAGCACTTTGGTGACATTTGGCTGTGACTTGTTCCCAGTACATTCTGAGTGGCTGGTGACTGTGTGTTGTACCTAAAAGTGCCCAACAAGAATCCCAATGCACTATACATGGGCCCAAATGCCTTCCTTATGACAAAACTGACACTCATTTTCTTAAAAAAATCATTGGTCAAAATAGCCTTTTCAGGCTGAGAGAAGCACTTTGGTGACGTTTCACTGTAACTTGTTCCCAGTACAGTCTAAGTGGCTGCTGACTGTGTGACTTGGCTAAAAGTGGCCAAATAGAAGCCCAATCCACAATACATGAGCCCAAAGGCCTTCCTTATGACTAAACTGACACCCACTTTCTTAAAAATATCATGGGTCTAAATAGCCTTTTCAGGCTGAGAAAAGCACTTTGGTGACATTTGGCTGTAACTTGTTCCCAGTACATTCCGATTAGCTGGTGACTGTGTGTTGTACCTAAAAGTGCCCAACAAGAATCCCAATGCACTATACATGGGCCCAAATGCCTTCCTTATGACAAAACTGACACTCATTTTCTTAAAAAAATCATTGGTCAAAATAGCCTTTTCAGGCTGAGAGAAGCACTTTGGTGACGTTTCACTGTAACTTGTTCCCAGTACAGTCTAAGTGGCTGCTGACTGTGTGACTTGGCTAAAAGTGGCCAAATAGAAGCCCAATCCACAATACATGAGCCCAAAGGCCTTCCTTATGACTAAACTGACACCCACTTTCTTAAAAATATCATGGGTCTAAATAGCCTTTTCAGGCTGAGAGAAGCACTTTGGTGACATTTGGCTGTAACTTGTTCCCAGTACATTCTGAGTGTCTGGTGACTGTGTGTTGTACCTAAAAGTGCCCAACAAGAATCCCAATGCACTATTAAGGGCCCAAATGCCTTCTTTATGACAAAACTCACACTCATTTTCTTTAAAAAATCATTGGTCAAAATAGCCTTTTCAGGCTGAGAGAAGCACTTTGGTGACGTTTCACTGTAACTTGTTCCCAGTACAGTCTAAGTGGCTGCTGACTGTGTGACTTGACTGAAAGTGGCCAAATAGAAGCCCAATCCACAATACATGAGCCCAAAGGCCTTCCTTATGACTAAACTGACACCCACTTTCTTAAAAATATCATGGGTCTAAATAGCCTTTTCAGGCTGAGAAAAGCACTTTGGTGACATTTGGCTCTAACTTGTTCCCAGTACATTCCGAGTGGCTGGTGACTGTGTGTTGTACCTAAAAGTGCCCAACAAGAATCCCAATGCACTATACATGGGCCCAAATGCCTTCCTTATGACAAAACTGACACTCATTTTCTTAAGAAAATCATTGGTCAAAATAGCCTTTTCAGGCTGAGAGAAGCACTTTGGTGACGTTTCACTGTAACTTGTTCCCAGTACAGTCTAAGTGGCTGCTGACTGTGAGATTTGGCTAAAAGTGGCCAAATAGAAGCCCAATCCACAATACATGAGCCCAAAGGCCTTCCTTATGACTAAACTGACACCCACTTTCTTAAAAATATCATGGGTCTAAATAGCCTTTTCAGGCTGAGAAAAGCACTTTGGTGACATTTGGCTGTAACTTGTTCCCAGTACATTCCGATTAGCTGGTGACTGTGTGTTGTACCTAAAAGTGCCCAACAAGAATCCCAATGCACTATACATGGGCCCAAATGCCTTCCTTATGACAAAACTGACACTCATTTTCTTTAAAAAATCATTGGTCAAAATAGCCTTTTCAGGCTGAGAGAAGCACTTTGGTGACATTTACCTGTAACTTGTTCCCAGTACAGTCTAAGTGGCTGCTGACTGTGTGACTTGGCTAAAAGTGGCCAAATAGAAGCCCAATCCACAATACATGAGCCCAAAGGCCTTCCTTATGACTAAACTGACACCCACTTTCTTAAAAATATCATGGGTCTAAATAGCCTTTTCAGGCTGAGAGAAGCACTTTGGTGACGTTTGGCTGTAACTTGTTCCCAGTAAATTCTGAGTGTCTGGTGACTGTGTGTTGTACCTAAAAGTGCCCAACAAGAATCCCAATGCACTATTATGGGCCCAAATGCCTTCCTTATGACAAAACTCACACTCATTTTCTTTAAAAAATCATTGGTCAAAATAGCCTTTTCAGGCTGAGAGAAGCACTTTGGTGACGTTTCACTGTAACTTGTTCCCAGTACAGTCTAAGTGGCTGCTGACTGTGTGACTTGGCTAAAAGTGGCCAAATAGAAGCCCAATCCACAATACATGAGCCCAAAGGCCTTCCTTATGACTAAACTGACACCCACTTTCTTTAAAATATCATGGGTCTAAATAGCCTTTTCAGGCTGAGAAAAGCACTTTGGTGACATTTGGCTGTAACTTGTTCCCAGTACATTCCGAGTGGCTGGTGACTGTGTGTTGTACCTAAAAGTGCCCAACAAGAATCCCAATGCACTATACATGGGCCCAAATGCCTTCCTTATGACAAAACGGACACTCATTTTCTTAAAAAAATCATTGGTCAAAATAGCCTTTTCAGGCTGAGAGAAGCACTTTGGTGACGTTTCACTGTAACTTGTTCCCAGTACAGTCTAAGTGGCTGCTGACTGTGAGACTTGGCTAAAAGTGGCCAAATAGAAGCCCAATCCACAATACATGAGCCCAAAGGCCTTCCTTATGACTAAACTGACACCCACTTTCTTAAAAATATCATGGGTCTAAATAGCCTTTTCAGGCTGAGAAAAGCACTTTGGTGACATTTGGCTGTAACTTGTTCCCAGTACATTCCGATTAGCTGGTGACTGTGTGTTGTACCTAAAAGTGCCCAACAAGAATCCCAATGCACTATACATGGGCCCAAATGCCTTCCTTATGACAAAACTGACACTCATTTTCTTAAAAAAATCATTGGTCAAAATAGCCTTTTCAGGCTGAGAGAAGCACTTTGGTGACGTTTCACTGTAACTTGTTCCCAGTACAGTCTAAGTGGCTGCTGACTGTGTGACTTGGCTAAAAGTGGCCAAATAGAAGCCCAATCCACAATACATGAGCCCAAAGGCCTTCCTTATGACTAAACTGACACCCACTTTCTTAAAAATATCATGGGTCTAAATAGCCTTTTCAGGCTGAGAAAAGCACTTTGGTGACATTTGGCTGTAACTTGTTCCCAGTACATTCCGATTGGCTGGTGACTGTGTGTTGTACCTAAAAGTGCCCAACAAGAATCCCAATGCACTATTATGGGCCCAAATGCCTTCCTTATGACAAAACTCACACTCATTTTCTTTAAAAAATCATTGGTCAAAATAGCCTTTTCAGGCTGAGAGAAGCACTTTGGTGACGTTTCACTGTAACTTGTTCCCAGTACAGTCTAAGTGGCTGCTGACTGTGTGACTTGGCTAAAAGTGGCCAAATAGAAGCCCAATCCACAATACATGAGCCCAAAGGCCTTCCTTATGACTAAACTGACACCCACTTTCTTTAAAATATCATGGGTCTAAATAGCCTTTTCAGGCTGAGAAAAGCACTTTGGTGACATTTGGCTGTAACTTGTTCCCAGTACATTCCGAGTGGCTGGTGACTGTGTGTTGTACCTAAAAGTGCCCAACAAGAATCCCAATGCACTATACATGGGCCCAAATGCCTTCCTTGTGACAAAACGGACACTCATTTTCTTAAAAAAATCATTGGTCAAAATAGCCTTTTCAGGCTGAGAGAAGCACTTTGGTGACGTTTCACTGTAACTTGTTCCCAGTACAGTCTAAGTGGCTGCTGACTGTGAGACTTGGCTAAAAGTGGCCAAATAGAAGCCCAATCCACAATACATGAGCCCAAAGGCCTTCCTTATGACTAAACTGACACCCACTTTCTTAAAAATATCATGGGTCTAAATAGCCTTTTCAGGCTGAGAAAAGCACTTTGGTGACATTTGGCTGTAACTTGTTCCCAGTACATTCCGATTAGCTGGTGACTGTGTGTTGTACCTAAAAGTGCCCAACAAGAATCCCAATGCACTATACATGGGCCCAAATGCCTTCCTTATGACAAAACTGACACTCATTTTCTTAAAAAAATCATTGGTCAAAATAGCCTTTTCAGGCTGAGAGAAGCACTTTGGTGACGTTTCACTGTAACTTGTTCCCAGTACAGTCTAAGTGGCTGCTGACTGTGTGACTTGGCTAAAAGTGGCCAAATAGAAGCCCAATCCACAATACATGAGCCCAAAGGCCTTCCTTATGACTAAACTGACACCCACTTTCTTAAAAATATCATGGGTCTAAATAGCCTTTTCAGGCTGAGAAAAGCACTTTGGTGACATTTGGCTGTAACTTGTTCCCAGTACATTCCGAGTGGCTGGTGACTGTGTGTTGTACCTAAAAGTGCCCAACAAGAATCCCAATGCACTATACATGGGCCCAAATGCCTTCCTTATGACAAAACTGACACTCATTTTCTTAAAAAAATCATTGGTCAAAATAGCCTTTTCAGGCTGAGAGAAGCACTTTGGTGACGTTTCACTGTAACTTGTTCCCAGTACAGTCTAAGTGGCTGCTGACTGTGTGACTTGGCTAAAAGTGGCCAAATAGAAGCCCAATCCACAATACATGAGCCCAAAGGCCTTCCTTATGACTAAACTGACACCCACTTTCTTAAAAATATCATGGGTCTAAATAGCCTTTTCAGGCTGAGAGAAGCACTTTGGTGACATTTGGCTGTAACTTGTTCCCAGTACATTCTGAGTGTCTGGTGACTGTGTGTTGTACCTAAAAGTGCCCAACAAGAATCCCAATGCACTATTATGGGCCCAAAGGCCTTCCTTATGACAAAATTCACACTCATTTTCTTTAAAAAATCATTGGTCAAAATAGCCTTTTCAGGCTGAGAGAAGCACTTTGGTGACGTTTCACTGTAACTTGTTCCCAGTACAGTCTAAGTGGCTGCTGACTGTGTGACTTGGCTAAAAGTGGCCAAATAGAAGCCCAATCCACAATACATGAGCCCAAAGGCCTTCCTTATGACTAAACTGACACCCACTTTCTTAAAAATATCATGGGTCTAAATAGCCTTTTCAGGCTGAGAAAAGCACTTTGGTGACATTTGGCTGTAACTTGTTCCCAGTACATTCTGAGTGGCTGGTGACTGTGTGTTGTACCTAAAAGTGCCCAACAAGAATCCCAATGCACTATTATGGGCCCAAATGCCTTCCTTATGACAAAACTGACACTCATTTTCTTTAAAAAATCATTGGTCAAAATAGCCTTTTCAGGCTGAGAGAAGCACTTTGGTGACGTTTCACTGTAACTTGTTCCCAGTACAGTCTAAGTGGCTGCTGACTGTGTGACTTGGCTAAAAGTGGCCAAATAGAAGCCCAATCCACAATACATGAGCCCAAAGGCCTTCCTTATGACTAAACTGACACCCACTTTCTTAAAAATATCATGGGTCTAAATAGCCTTTTCAGGCTGAGAAAAGCACTTTGGTGACATTTGGCTGTAACTTGTTCCCAGTACATTCCGATTAGCTGGTGACTGTGTGTTGTACCTAAAAGTGCCCAACAAGAATCCCAATGCACTATACATGGGCCCAAATGCCTTCCTTATGACAAAACTGACACTCATTTTCTTAAAAAAATCATTGGTCAAAATAGCCTTTTCAGGCTGAGAGAAGCACTTTGGTGACGTTTCACTGTAACTTGTTCCCAGTACAGTCTAAGTGGCTGCTGACTGTGTGACTTGGCTAAAAGTGGCCAAATAGAAGCCCAATCCACAATACATGAGCCCAAAGGCCTTCCTTATGACTAAACTGACACCCACTTTCTTAAAAATATCATGGGTCTAAATAGCCTTTTCAGGCTGAGAGAAGCACTTTGGTGACATTTGGCTGTAACTTGTTCCCAGTACATTCTGAGTGTCTGGTGACTGTGTGTTGTACCTAAAAGTGCCCAACAAGAATCCCAATGCACTATTAAGGGCCCAAATGCCTTCTTTATGACAAAACTCACACTCATTTTCTTAAAAAAATCATTGGTCAAAATAGCCTTTTCAGGCTGAGAGAAGCACTTTGGTGACGTTTCACTGTAACTTGTTCCCAGTACAGTCTAAGTGGCTGTTGACTGTGTGACTTGACTGAAAGTGGCCGAATAGAAGCCCAATCCACAATACATGAGCCCAAAGGCCTTCCTTATGACTAAACTGACACCCACTTTCTTAAAAATATCATGGGTCTAAATAGCCTTTTCAGGCTGAGAAAAGCACTTTGGTGACATTTGGCTGTAACTTGTTCCCAGTACATTCCGATTGGCTGGTGACTGTGTGTTGTACCTAAAAGTGCCCAACAAGAATCCCAATGCACTATACATGGGCCCAAATGCCTTCCTTATGACAAAACTGACACTCATTTTCTTAAAAAAATCATTGGTCAAAATAGCCTTTTCAGGCTGAGAGAAGCACTTTGGTGACGTTTCACTGTAACTTGTTCCCAGTACAGTCTAAGTGGCTGCTGACTGTGTGACTTGACTGAAAGTGGCCAAATAGAAGCCCAATCCACAATACATGAGCCCAAAGGCCTTCCTTATGACTAAACTGACACCCACTTTCTTAAAAATATCATGGGTCTAAATAGCCTTTTCAGGCTGAGAAAAGCACTTTGGTGACATTTGGCTCTAACTTGTTCCCAGTACATTCTGAGTGGCTGGTGACTGTGTGTTGTACCTAAAAGTGCCCAACAAGAATCCCAATGCACTATACATGGGCCCAAATGCCTTCCTTATGACAAAACTGACACTCATTTTCTTAAAAAAATCATTGGTCAAAATAGCCTTTTCAGGCTGAGAGAAGCACTTTGGTGACGTTTCACTGTAACTTGTTCCCAGTACAGTCTAAGTGGCTGCTGACTGTGTGACTTGGCTAAAAGTGGCCAAATAGAAGCCCAATCCACAATACATGAGCCCAAAGGCCTTCCTTATGACTAAACTGACACCCACTTTCTTAAAAATATCATGGGTCTAAATAGCCTTTTCAGGCTGAGAAAAGCACTTTGGTGACATTTGGCTGTAACTTGTTCCCAGTACATTCTGAGTGGCTGGTGACTGTGTGTTGTACCTAAAAGTGCCCAACAAGAATCCCAATGCACTATACATGGGCCCAAATGCCTTCCTTATGACAAAACTGACACTCATTTTCTTAAAAAAATCATTGGTCAAAATAGCCTTTTCAGGCTGAGAGAAGCACTTTGGTGACGTTTCACTGTAACTTGTTCCCAGTACAGTCTAAGTGGCTGCTGACTGTGTGACTTGACTGAAAGTGGCCAAATAGAAGCCCAATCCACAATACATGAGCCCAAAGGCCTTCCTTATGACTAAACTGACACCCACTTTCTTAAAAATATCATGGGTCTAAATAGCCTTTTCAGGCTGAGAAAAGCACTTTGGTGACATTTGGCTCTAACTTGTTCCCAGTACATTCTGAGTGGCTGGTGACTGTGTGTTGTACCTAAAAGTGCCCAACAAGAATCCCAATGCACTATACATGGGCCCAAATGCCTTCCTTATGACAAAACTGACACTCATTTTCTTAAAAAAATCATTGGTCAAAATAGCCTTTTCAGGCTGAGAGAAGCACTTTGGTGACGTTTCACTGTAACTTGTTCCCAGTACAGTCTAAGTGGCTGCTGACTGTGTGACTTGGCTAAAAGTGGCCAAATAGAAGCCCAATCCACAATACATGAGCCCAAAGGCCTTCCTTATGACTAAACTGACACCCACTTTCTTAAAAATATCATGGGTCTAAATAGCCTTTTCAGGCTGAGAAAAGCACTTTGGTGACATTTGGCTGTAACTTGTTCCCAGTACATTCTGAGTGGCTGGTGACTGTGTGTTGTACCTAAAAGTGCCCAACAAGAATCCCAATGCACTATACATGGGCCCAAATGCCTTCCTTATGACAAAACTGACACTCATTTTCTTAAAAAAATCATTGGTCAAAATAGCCTTTTCAGGCTGAGAGAAGCACTTTGGTGACGTTTCACTGTAACTTGTTCCCAGTACAGTCTAAGTGGCTGCTGACTGTGTGACTTGGCTAAAAGTGGCCAAATAGAAGCCCAATCCACAATACATGAGCCCAAAGGCCTTCCTTATGACTAAACTGACACCCACTTTCTTAAAAATATCATGGGTCTAAATAGCCTTTTCAGGCTGAGAAAAGCACTTTGGTGACATTTGGCTGTAACTTGTTCCCAGTACATTCCGATTAGCTGGTGACTGTGTGTTGTACCTAAAAGTGCCCAACAAGAATCCCAATGCACTATACATGGGCCCAAATGCCTTCCTTATGACAAAACTGACACTCATTTTCTTAAAAAAATCATTGGTCAAAATAGCCTTTTCAGGCTGAGAGAAGCACTTTGGTGACGTTTCACTGTAACTTGTTCCCAGTACAGTCTAAGTGGCTGCTGACTGTGTGACTTGGCTAAAAGTGGCCAAATAGAAGCCCAATCCACAATACATGAGCCCAAAGGCCTTCCTTATGACTAAACTGACACCCACTTTCTTAAAAATATCATGGGTCTAAATAGCCTTTTCAGGCTGAGAGAAGCACTTTGGTGACATTTGGCTGTAACTTGTTCCCAGTACATTCTGAGTGTCTGGTGACTGTGTGTTGTACCTAAAAGTGCCCAACAAGAATCCCAATGCACTATTATGGGCCCAAATGCCTTCTTTATGACAAAACTCACACTCATTTTCTTTAAAAAATCATTGGTCAAAATAGCCTTTTCAGGCTGAGAGAAGCACTTTGGTGACGTTTCACTGTAACTTGTTCCCAGTACAGTCTAAGTGGCTGCTGACTGTGTGACTTGACTGAAAGTGGCCAAATAGAAGCCCAATCCACAATACATGAGCCCAAAGGCCTTCCTTATGACTAAACTGACACCCACTTTCTTAAAAATATCACGGGTCTAAATAGCCTTTTCAGGCTGAGAAAAGCACTTTGGTGACATTTGGCTCTAACTTGTTCCCAGTACATTCCGAGTGGCTGGTGACTGTGTGTTGTACCTAAAAGTGCCCAACAAGAATCCCAATGCACTATACATGGGCCCAAATGCCTTCCTTATGACAAAACTGACACTCATTTTCTTAAGAAAATCATTGGTCAAAATAGCCTTTTCAGGCTGAGAGAAGCACTTTGGTGACGTTTCACTGTAACTTGTTCCCAGTACAGTCTAAGTGGCTGCTGACTGTGAGACTTGGCTAAAAGTGGCCAAATAGAAGCCCAATCCACAATATATGAGCCCAAAGGCCTTCCTTATGACTAAACTGACACCCACTTTCTTAAAAATATCATGGGTCTAAATAGCCTTTTCAGGCTGAGAAAAGCACTTTGGTGACATTTGGCTGTAACTTGTTCCCAGTACATTCCGATTAGCTGGTGACTATGTGTTGTACCTAAAAGTGCCCAACAAGAATCCCAATGCACTATACATGGGCCCAAATGCCTTCCTTATGACAAAACTGACACTCATTTTCTTTAAAAAATCATTGGTCAAAATAGCCTTTTCAGGCTGAGAGAAGCACTTTGGTGACATTTACCTGCAACTTGTTCCCAGTAGATTCTAAGTAGCTGCTGGCTGTGTTAGTTGGCTAAAAGTGGCCAAATAGAAGCCCAATCCACAATACATGAGCCCAAAGGCCTTCCTTATGACTAAACTGACACCCACTTTCTTTAAAATATCATGGGTCTAAATAGCCTTTTCAGGCTGAGAAAAGCACTTTGGTGACATTTGGCTGTAACTTGTTCCCAGTACATTCCGAGTGGCTGGTGACTGTGTGTTGTACCTAAAAGTGCCCAACAAGAATCCCAATGCACTATACATGGGCCCAAATGCCTTCCTTATGACAAAACGGACACTCATTTTCTTAAAAAAATCATTGGTCAAAATAGCCTTTTCAGGCTGAGAGAAGCACTTTGGTGACGTTTCACTGTAACTTGTTCCCAGTACAGTCTAAGTGGCTGCTGACTGTGAGACTTGGCTAAAAGTGGCCAAATAGAAGCCCAATCCACAATACATGAGCCCAAAGGCCTTCCTTATGACTAAACTGACACCCACTTTCTTAAAAATATCATGGGTCTAAATAGCCTTTTCAGGCTGAGAAAAGCACTTTGGTGACATTTGGCTGTAACTTGTTCCCAGTACATTCCGATTGGCTGGTGACTGTGTGTTGTACCTAAAAGTGCCCAACAAGAATCCCAATGCACTATACATGGGCCCAAATGCCTTCCTTATGACAAAACTGACACTCATTTTCTTAAAAAAATCATTGGTCAAAATAGCCTTTTCAGGCTGAGAGAAGCACTTTGGTGACGTTTAACTGTAACTTGTTCCCACTACATTCTGAGTGGCTGGTGACTGTGGGTTGTGGCTAAAAGTGCGCAAATAGAATCCCAATGCACTGCACATGGGCCCAAATGCCTTCCTTATGACAAAACTGACACCCATTTTCTTAAAAAATGCATTGGTCAAAATAGCCTTTTCAGGCTGAGAGAAGCACTTTGGTGACGTTTAACTGTAACTTGTTCCCAGTACAGTCTAAGTGGCTGCTGACTGTGTGAATTGACTAAAAGTGGCCAAATAGAAGCCCAATGCACTATATATGGCCCTAAATGCCTTCCTTATGACAAAACTGACACTCATTTTCTTAAAAAAATCATTGGTCAAAATAGCCTTTTCAGGCTGAGAGAAGCACTTTGGTGACGTTTAACTGTAACTTGTTCCCATTACAGTCTCAGTGGCTGCTGACTGTGTGTTGTACCTAAAAGTGCCCAAATAGAGTGCCAATGCACTATGCATGGGCCCAAATGCCTTCCTTATGACAAAACTGACACTCATTTTCTTAAAAAAATCATTGGTCAAAATAGCCTTTTCAGGCTGAGAGAAGCACTATGGTGACGTTTGGTTGTAACTTGTTCCCAGTACATTCTAAGTGGCTGCTGACTGTGTGACTTGGCTATAAGTGGCGAAATAGAAGTCCAATCCACAATACATGAGCCCAAAGAACTTCCTTATGACTAAACTGATACCCACTTTTTTAAAAGTATCATGGGTCAAAATTGCATTTTCAGGCTGAGAGAAGCACTTTGGTGACATTTGGCTGTAACTTGTTCACAGTACATTCTGATTGGCTGGTGACTGTGTGTTGTACCTAAAAGTGCCCAAATAGAGTGCCAATGCACCATACATGGGCCCAAATGCCTTCCTTATGACAAAACTGACACTCATTTTCTTAAGAAAATCATTGGTCAAAATAGCCTTTTCAGGCTGAGAGAAGCACTTTGGTGACGTTTCACTGTAACTTGTTCCCAGTACAGTCTAAGTGGCTGCTGACTGTGAGACTTGGCTAAAAGTGGCCAAATAGAAGCCCAATCCACAATACATGAGCCCAAAGGCCTTCCTTATGACTAAACTGACACCCACTTTCTTAAAAATATCATGGGTCTAAATAGCCTTTTCAGGCTGAGAAAAGCACTTTGGTGACATTTGGCTGTAACTTGTTCCCAGTACATTCCGATTAGCTGGTGACTATGTGTTGTACCTAAAAGTGCCCAACAAGAATCCCAATGCACTATACATGGGCCCAAATGCCTTCCTTATGACAAAACTGACACTCATTTTCTTTAAAAAATCATTGGTCAAAATAGCCTTTTCAGGCTGAGAGAAGCACTTTGGTGACATTTACCTGCAACTTGTTCCCAGTAGATTCTAAGTAGCTGCTGGCTGTGTTAGTTGGCTAAAAGTGGCCAAATAGAAGCCCAATCCACAATACATGAGCCCAAAGGCCTTCCTTATGACTAAACTGACACCCACTTTCTTTAAAATATCATGGGTCTAAATAGCCTTTTCAGGCTGAGAAAAGCACTTTGGTGACATTTGGCTGTAACTTGTTCCCAGTACATTCCGAGTGGCTGGTGACTGTGTGTTGTACCTAAAAGTGCCCAACAAGAATCCCAATGCACTATACATGGGCCCAAATGCCTTCCTTATGACAAAACGGACACTCATTTTCTTAAAAAAATCATTGGTCAAAATAGCCTTTTCAGGCTGAGAGAAGCACTTTGGTGACGTTTCACTGTAACTTGTTCCCAGTACAGTCTAAGTGGCTGCTGACTGTGAAACTTGGCTAAAAGTGGCCAAATAGAAGCCCAATCCACAATACATGAGCCCAAAGGCCTTCCTTATGACTAAACTGACACCCACTTTCTTAAAAATATCATGGGTCTAAATAGCCTTTTCAGGCTGAGAAAAGCACTTTGGTGACATTTGGCTGTAACTTGTTCCCAGTACATTCCGATTAGCTGGTGACTGTGTGTTGTACCTAAAAGTGCCCAACAAGAATCCCAATGCACTATACATGGGCCCAAATGCCTTCCTTATGACAAAACTGACACTCATTTTCTTAAAAAAATCATTGGTCAAAATAGCCTTTTCAGGCTGAGAGAAGCACTTTGGTGACGTTTCACTGTAACTTGTTCCCAGTACAGTCTAAGTGGCTGCTGACTGTGTGACTTGGCTAAAAGTGGCCAAATAGAAGCCCAATCCACAATACATGAGCCCAAAGGCCTTCCTTATGACTAAACTGACACCCACTTTCTTAAAAATATCATGGGTCTAAATAGCCTTTTCAGGCTGAGAGAAGCACTTTGGTGACATTTGGCTGTAACTTGTTCCCAGTACATTCTGAGTGTCTGGTGACTGTGTGTTGTACCTAAAAGTGCCCAACAAGAATCCCAATGCACTATTATGGGCCCAAATGCCTTCTTTATGACAAAACTCACACTCATTTTCTTAAAAAAATCATTGGTCAAAATAGCCTTTTCAGGCTGAGAGAAGCACTTTGGTGACGTTTCACTGTAACTTGTTCCCAGTACAGTCTAAGTGGCTGCTGACTGTGTGACTTGACTGAAAGTGGCCAAATAGAAGCCCAATCCACAATACATGAGCCCAAAGGCCTTCCTTATGACTAAACTGACACCCACTTTCTTAAAAATATCATGGGTCTAAATAGCCTTTTCAGGCTGAGAAAAGCACTTTGGTGACATTTGGCTGTAACTTGTTCACAGTACATTCTGATTGGCTGGTGACTGTGTGTTGTACCTAAAAGTGCCCAAATAGAGTGCCAATGCACCATACATGGGCCCAAATGCCTTCCTTATGACAAAACTGACACTCATTTTCTTAAGAAAATCATTGGTCAAAATAGCCTTTTCAGGCTGAGAGAAGCACTTTGGTGACGTTTCACTGTAACTTGTTCCCAGTACAGTCTAAGTGGCTGCTGACTGTGAGACTTGGCTAAAAGTGGCCAAATAGAAGCCCAATCCACAATACATGAGCCCAAAGGCCTTCCTTATGACTAAACTGACACCCACTTTCTTAAAAATATCATGGGTCTAAATAGCCTTTTCAGGCTGAGAAAAGCACTTTGGTGACATTTGGCTGTAACTTGTTCCCAGTACATTCCGATTGGCTGGTGACTGTGTGTTGTACCTAAAAGTGCCCAACAAGAATCCCAATGCACTATTATGGGCCCAAATGCCTTCCTTATGACAAAACTCACACTCATTTTCTTTAAAAAATCATTGGTCAAAATAGCCTTTTCAGGCTGAGAGAAGCACTTTGGTGACGTTTCACTGTAACTTGTTCCCAGTACAGTCTAAGTGGCTGCTGACTGTGTGACTTGGCTAAAAGTGGCCAAATAGAAGCCCAATCCACAATACATGAGCCCAAAGGCCTTCCTTATGACTAAACTGACACCCACTTTCTTTAAAATATCATGGGTCTAAATAGCCTTTTCAGGCTGAGAAAAGCACTTTGGTGACATTTGGCTGTAACTTGTTCCCAGTACATTCCGAGTGGCTGGTGACTGTGTGTTGTACCTAAAAGTGCCCAACAAGAATCCCAATGCACTATACATGGGCCCAAATGCCTTCCTTGTGACAAAACGGACACTCATTTTCTTAAAAAAATCATTGGTCAAAATAGCCTTTTCAGGCTGAGAGAAGCACTTTGGTGACGTTTCACTGTAACTTGTTCCCAGTACAGTCTAAGTGGCTGCTGACTGTGAGACTTGGCTAAAAGTGGCCAAATAGAAGCCCAATCCACAATACATGAGCCCAAAGGCCTTCCTTATGACTAAACTGACACCCACTTTCTTAAAAATATCATGGGTCTAAATAGCCTTTTCAGGCTGAGAAAAGCACTTTGGTGACATTTGGCTGTAACTTGTTCCCAGTACATTCCGATTAGCTGGTGACTGTGTGTTGTACCTAAAAGTGCCCAACAAGAATCCCAATGCACTATACATGGGCCCAAATGCCTTCCTTATGACAAAACTGACACTCATTTTCTTAAAAAAATCATTGGTCAAAATAGCCTTTTCAGGCTGAGAGAAGCACTTTGGTGACGTTTCACTGTAACTTGTTCCCAGTACAGTCTAAGTGGCTGCTGACTGTGTGACTTGGCTAAAAGTGGCCAAATAGAAGCCCAATCCACAATACATGAGCCCAAAGGCCTTCCTTATGACTAAACTGACACCCACTTTCTTAAAAATATCATGGGTCTAAATAGCCTTTTCAGGCTGAGAAAAGCACTTTGGTGACATTTGGCTGTAACTTGTTCCCAGTACATTCCGAGTGGCTGGTGACTGTGTGTTGTACCTAAAAGTGCCCAACAAGAATCCCAATGCACTATACATGGGCCCAAATGCCTTCCTTATGACAAAACTGACACTCATTTTCTTAAAAAAATCATTGGTCAAAATAGCCTTTTCAGGCTGAGAGAAGCACTTTGGTGACGTTTCACTGTAACTTGTTCCCAGTACAGTCTAAGTGGCTGCTGACTGTGTGACTTGGCTAAAAGTGGCCAAATAGAAGCCCAATCCACAATACATGAGCCCAAAGGCCTTCCTTATGACTAAACTGACACCCACTTTCTTAAAAATATCATGGGTCTAAATAGCCTTTTCAGGCTGAGAGAAGCACTTTGGTGACATTTGGCTGTAACTTGTTCCCAGTACATTCTGAGTGTCTGGTGACTGTGTGTTGTACCTAAAAGTGCCCAACAAGAATCCCAATGCACTATTATGGGCCCAAAGGCCTTCCTTATGACAAAATTCACACTCATTTTCTTTAAAAAATCATTGGTCAAAATAGCCTTTTCAGGCTGAGAGAAGCACTTTGGTGACGTTTCACTGTAACTTGTTCCCAGTACAGTCTAAGTGGCTGCTGACTGTGTGACTTGGCTAAAAGTGGCCAAATAGAAGCCCAATCCACAATACATGAGCCCAAAGGCCTTCCTTATGACTAAACTGACACCCACTTTCTTAAAAATATCATGGGTCTAAATAGCCTTTTCAGGCTGAGAAAAGCACTTTGGTGACATTTGGCTGTAACTTGTTCCCAGTACATTCTGAGTGGCTGGTGACTGTGTGTTGTACCTAAAAGTGCCCAACAAGAATCCCAATGCACTATTATGGGCCCAAATGCCTTCCTTATGACAAAACTGACACTCATTTTCTTTAAAAAATCATTGGTCAAAATAGCCTTTTCAGGCTGAGAGAAGCACTTTGGTGACGTTTCACTGTAACTTGTTCCCAGTACAGTCTAAGTGGCTGCTGACTGTGTGACTTGGCTAAAAGTGGCCAAATAGAAGCCCAATCCACAATACATGAGCCCAAAGGCCTTCCTTATGACTAAACTGACACCCACTTTCTTAAAAATATCATGGGTCTAAATAGCCTTTTCAGGCTGAGAAAAGCACTTTGGTGACATTTGGCTGTAACTTGTTCCCAGTACATTCCGATTAGCTGGTGACTGTGTGTTGTACCTAAAAGTGCCCAACAAGAATCCCAATGCACTATACATGGGCCCAAATGCCTTCCTTATGACAAAACTGACACTCATTTTCTTAAAAAAATCATTGGTCAAAATAGCCTTTTCAGGCTGAGAGAAGCACTTTGGTGACGTTTCACTGTAACTTGTTCCCAGTACAGTCTAAGTGGCTGCTGACTGTGTGACTTGGCTAAAAGTGGCCAAATAGAAGCCCAATCCACAATACATGAGCCCAAAGGCCTTCCTTATGACTAAACTGACACCCACTTTCTTAAAAATATCATGGGTCTAAATAGCCTTTTCAGGCTGAGAGAAGCACTTTGGTGACATTTGGCTGTAACTTGTTCCCAGTACATTCTGAGTGTCTGGTGACTGTGTGTTGTACCTAAAAGTGCCCAACAAGAATCCCAATGCACTATTAAGGGCCCAAATGCCTTCTTTATGACAAAACTCACACTCATTTTCTTAAAAAAATCATTGGTCAAAATAGCCTTTTCAGGCTGAGAGAAGCACTTTGGTGACGTTTCACTGTAACTTGTTCCCAGTACAGTCTAAGTGGCTGTTGACTGTGTGACTTGACTGAAAGTGGCCGAATAGAAGCCCAATCCACAATACATGAGCCCAAAGGCCTTCCTTATGACTAAACTGACACCCACTTTCTTAAAAATATCATGGGTCTAAATAGCCTTTTCAGGCTGAGAAAAGCACTTTGGTGACATTTGGCTGTAACTTGTTCCCAGTACATTCCGATTGGCTGGTGACTGTGTGTTGTACCTAAAAGTGCCCAACAAGAATCCCAATGCACTATACATGGGCCCAAATGCCTTCCTTATGACAAAACTGACACTCATTTTCTTAAAAAAATCATTGGTCAAAATAGCCTTTTCAGGCTGAGAGAAGCACTTTGGTGACGTTTCACTGTAACTTGTTCCCAGTACAGTCTAAGTGGCTGCTGACTGTGTGACTTGACTGAAAGTGGCCAAATAGAAGCCCAATCCACAATACATGAGCCCAAAGGCCTTCCTTATGACTAAACTGACACCCACTTTCTTAAAAATATCATGGGTCTAAATAGCCTTTTCAGGCTGAGAAAAGCACTTTGGTGACATTTGGCTCTAACTTGTTCCCAGTACATTCTGAGTGGCTGGTGACTGTGTGTTGTACCTAAAAGTGCCCAACAAGAATCCCAATGCACTATACATGGGCCCAAATGCCTTCCTTATGACAAAACTGACACTCATTTTCTTAAAAAAATCATTGGTCAAAATAGCCTTTTCAGGCTGAGAGAAGCACTTTGGTGACGTTTCACTGTAACTTGTTCCCAGTACAGTCTAAGTGGCTGCTGACTGTGTGACTTGGCTAAAAGTGGCCAAATAGAAGCCCAATCCACAATACATGAGCCCAAAGGCCTTCCTTATGACTAAACTGACACCCACTTTCTTAAAAATATCATGGGTCTAAATAGCCTTTTCAGGCTGAGAAAAGCACTTTGGTGACATTTGGCTGTAACTTGTTCCCAGTACATTCTGAGTGGCTGGTGACTGTGTGTTGTACCTAAAAGTGCCCAACAAGAATCCCAATGCACTATACATGGGCCCAAATGCCTTCCTTATGACAAAACTGACACTCATTTTCTTAAAAAAATCATTGGTCAAAATAGCCTTTTCAGGCTGAGAGAAGCACTTTGGTGACGTTTCACTGTAACTTGTTCCCAGTACAGTCTAAGTGGCTGCTGACTGTGTGACTTGACTGAAAGTGGCCAAATAGAAGCCCAATCCACAATACATGAGCCCAAAGGCCTTCCTTATGACTAAACTGACACCCACTTTCTTAAAAATATCATGGGTCTAAATAGCCTTTTCAGGCTGAGAAAAGCACTTTGGTGACATTTGGCTCTAACTTGTTCCCAGTACATTCTGAGTGGCTGGTGACTGTGTGTTGTACCTAAAAGTGCCCAACAAGAATCCCAATGCACTATACATGGGCCCAAATGCCTTCCTTATGACAAAACTGACACTCATTTTCTTTAAAAAATCATTGGTCAAAATAGCCTTTTCAGGCTGAGAGAAGCACTTTGGTGACGTTTCACTGTAACTTGTTCCCAGTACAGTCTAAGTGGCTGCTGACTGTGTGACTTGGCTAAAAGTGGCCAAATAGAAGCCCAATCCACAATACATGAGCCCAAAGGCCTTCCTTATGACTAAACTGACACCCACTTTCTTAAAAATATCATGGGTCTAAATAGCCTTTTCAGGCTGAGAAAAGCACTTTGGTGACATTTGGCTGTAACTTGTTCCCAGTACATTCCGATTAGCTGGTGACTGTGTGTTGTACCTAAAAGTGCCCAACAAGAATCCCAATGCACTATACATGGGCCCAAATGCCTTCCTTATGACAAAACTGACACTCATTTTCTTAAAAAAATCATTGGTCAAAATAGCCTTTTCAGGCTGAGAGAAGCACTTTGGTGACGTTTCACTGTAACTTGTTCCCAGTACAGTCTAAGTGGCTGCTGACTGTGTGACTTGGCTAAAAGTGGCCAAATAGAAGCCCAATCCACAATACATGAGCCCAAAGGCCTTCCTTATGACTAAACTGACACCCACTTTCTTAAAAATATCATGGGTCTAAATAGCCTTTTCAGGCTGAGAAAAGCACTTTGGTGACATTTGGCTGTAACTTGTTCCCAGTACATTCCGAGTGGCTGGTGACTGTGTGTTGTACCTAAAAGTGCCCAACAAGAATCCCAATGCACTATACATGGGCCCAAATGCCTTCCTTATGACAAAACTGACACTCATTTTCTTAAAAAAATCATTGGTCAAAATAGCCTTTTCAGGCTGAGAGAAGCACTTTGGTGACGTTTCACTGTAACTTGTTCCCAGTACAGTCTAAGTGGCTGCTGACTGTGTGACTTGGCTAAAAGTGGCCAAATAGAAGCCCAATCCACAATACATGAGCCCAAAGGCCTTCCTTATGACTAAACTGACACCCACTTTCTTAAAAATATCATGGGTCTAAATAGCCTTTTCAGGCTGAGAGAAGCACTTTGGTGACATTTGGCTGTAACTTGTTCCCAGTACATTCTGAGTGTCTGGTGACTGTGTGTTGTACCTAAAAGTGCCCAACAAGAATCCCAATGCACTATTATGGGCCCAAAGGCCTTCCTTATGACAAAATTCACACTCATTTTCTTTAAAAAATCATTGGTCAAAATAGCCTTTTCAGGCTGAGAGAAGCACTTTGGTGACGTTTCACTGTAACTTGTTCCCAGTACAGTCTAAGTGGCTGCTGACTGTGTGACTTGGCTAAAAGTGGCCAAATAGAAGCCCAATCCACAATACATGAGCCCAAAGGCCTTCCTTATGACTAAACTGACACCCACTTTCTTAAAAATATCATGGGTCTAAATAGCCTTTTCAGGCTGAGAAAAGCACTTTGGTGACATTTGGCTGTAACTTGTTCCCAGTACATTCTGAGTGGCTGGTGACTGTGTGTTGTACCTAAAAGTGCCCAACAAGAATCCCAATGCACTATTATGGGCCCAAATGCCTTCCTTATGACAAAACTGACACTCATTTTCTTTAAAAAATCATTGGTCAAAATAGCCTTTTCAGGCTGAGAGAAGCACTTTGGTGACGTTTCACTGTAACTTGTTCCCAGTACAGTCTAAGTGGCTGCTGACTGTGTGACTTGGCTAAAAGTGGCCAAATAGAAGCCCAATCCACAATACATGAGCCCAAAGGCCTTCCTTATGACTAAACTGACACCCACTTTCTTAAAAATATCATGGGTCTAAATAGCCTTTTCAGGCTGAGAAAAGCACTTTGGTGACATTTGGCTGTAACTTGTTCCCAGTACATTCCGATTAGCTGGTGACTGTGTGTTGTACCTAAAAGTGCCCAACAAGAATCCCAATGCACTATACATGGGCCCAAATGCCTTCCTTATGACAAAACTGACACTCATTTTCTTAAAAAAATCATTGGTCAAAATAGCCTTTTCAGGCTGAGAGAAGCACTTTGGTGACGTTTCACTGTAACTTGTTCCCAGTACAGTCTAAGTGGCTGCTGACTGTGTGACTTGGCTAAAAGTGGCCAAATAGAAGCCCAATCCACAATACATGAGCCCAAAGGCCTTCCTTATGACTAAACTGACACCCACTTTCTTAAAAATATCATGGGTCTAAATAGCCTTTTCAGGCTGAGAGAAGCACTTTGGTGACATTTGGCTGTAACTTGTTCCCAGTACATTCTGAGTGTCTGGTGACTGTGTGTTGTACCTAAAAGTGCCCAACAAGAATCCCAATGCACTATTAAGGGCCCAAATGCCTTCTTTATGACAAAACTCACACTCATTTTCTTAAAAAAATCATTGGTCAAAATAGCCTTTTCAGGCTGAGAGAAGCACTTTGGTGACGTTTCACTGTAACTTGTTCCCAGTACAGTCTAAGTGGCTGTTGACTGTGTGACTTGACTGAAAGTGGCCGAATAGAAGCCCAATCCACAATACATGAGCCCAAAGGCCTTCCTTATGACTAAACTGACACCCACTTTCTTAAAAATATCATGGGTCTAAATAGCCTTTTCAGGCTGAGAAAAGCACTTTGGTGACATTTGGCTGTAACTTGTTCCCAGTACATTCCGATTGGCTGGTGACTGTGTGTTGTACCTAAAAGTGCCCAACAAGAATCCCAATGCACTATACATGGGCCCAAATGCCTTCCTTATGACAAAACTGACACTCATTTTCTTAAAAAAATCATTGGTCAAAATAGCCTTTTCAGGCTGAGAGAAGCACTTTGGTGACGTTTCACTGTAACTTGTTCCCAGTACAGTCTAAGTGGCTGCTGACTGTGTGACTTGACTGAAAGTGGCCAAATAGAAGCCCAATCCACAATACATGAGCCCAAAGGCCTTCCTTATGACTAAACTGACACCCACTTTCTTAAAAATATCATGGGTCTAAATAGCCTTTTCAGGCTGAGAAAAGCACTTTGGTGACATTTGGCTCTAACTTGTTCCCAGTACATTCTGAGTGGCTGGTGACTGTGTGTTGTACCTAAAAGTGCCCAACAAGAATCCCAATGCACTATACATGGGCCCAAATGCCTTCCTTATGACAAAACTGACACTCATTTTCTTAAAAAAATCATTGGTCAAAATAGCCTTTTCAGGCTGAGAGAAGCACTTTGGTGACGTTTCACTGTAACTTGTTCCCAGTACAGTCTAAGTGGCTGCTGACTGTGTGACTTGGCTAAAAGTGGCCAAATAGAAGCCCAATCCACAATACATGAGCCCAAAGGCCTTCCTTATGACTAAACTGACACCCACTTTCTTAAAAATATCATGGGTCTAAATAGCCTTTTCAGGCTGAGAAAAGCACTTTGGTGACATTTGGCTGTAACTTGTTCCCAGTACATTCTGAGTGGCTGGTGACTGTGTGTTGTACCTAAAAGTGCCCAACAAGAATCCCAATGCACTATACATGGGCCCAAATGCCTTCCTTATGACAAAACTGACACTCATTTTCTTAAAAAAATCATTGGTCAAAATAGCCTTTTCAGGCTGAGAGAAGCACTTTGGTGACGTTTCACTGTAACTTGTTCCCAGTACAGTCTAAGTGGCTGCTGACTGTGTGACTTGACTGAAAGTGGCCAAATAGAAGCCCAATCCACAATACATGAGCCCAAAGGCCTTCCTTATGACTAAACTGACACCCACTTTCTTAAAAATATCATGGGTCTAAATAGCCTTTTCAGGCTGAGAAAAGCACTTTGGTGACATTTGGCTCTAACTTGTTCCCAGTACATTCTGAGTGGCTGGTGACTGTGTGTTGTACCTAAAAGTGCCCAACAAGAATCCCAATGCACTATACATGGGCCCAAATGCCTTCCTTATGACAAAACTGACACTCATTTTCTTTAAAAAATCATTGGTCAAAATAGCCTTTTCAGGCTGAGAGAAGCACTTTGGTGACGTTTCACTGTAACTTGTTCCCAGTACAGTCTAAGTGGCTGCTGACTGTGTGACTTGGCTAAAAGTGGCCAAATAGAAGCCCAATCCACAATACATGAGCCCAAAGGCCTTCCTTATGACTAAACTGACACCCACTTTCTTAAAAATATCATGGGTCTAAATAGCCTTTTCAGGCTGAGAAAAGCACTTTGGTGACATTTGGCTGTAACTTGTTCCCAGTACATTCCGATTAGCTGGTGACTGTGTGTTGTACCTAAAAGTGCCCAACAAGAATCCCAATGCACTATACATGGGCCCAAATGCCTTCCTTATGACAAAACTGACACTCATTTTCTTAAAAAAATCATTGGTCAAAATAGCCTTTTCAGGCTGAGAGAAGCACTTTGGTGACGTTTCACTGTAACTTGTTCCCAGTACAGTCTAAGTGGCTGCTGACTGTGTGACTTGGCTAAAAGTGGCCAAATAGAAGCCCAATCCACAATACATGAGCCCAAAGGCCTTCCTTATGACTAAACTGACACCCACTTTCTTAAAAATATCATGGGTCTAAATAGCCTTTTCAGGCTGAGAGAAGCACTTTGGTGACATTTGGCTGTAACTTGTTCCCAGTACATTCTGAGTGTCTGGTGACTGTGTGTTGTACCTAAAAGTGCCCAACAAGAATCCCAATGCACTATTAAGGGCCCAAATGCCTTCTTTATGACAAAACTCACACTCATTTTCTTAAAAAAATCATTGGTCAAAATAGCCTTTTCAGGCTGAGAGAAGCACTTTGGTGACGTTTCACTGTAACTTGTTCCCAGTACAGTCTAAGTGGCTGTTGACTGTGTGACTTGACTGAAAGTGGCCGAATAGAAGCCCAATCCACAATACATGAGCCCAAAGGCCTTCCTTATGACTAAACTGACACCCACTTTCTTAAAAATATCATGGGTCTAAATAGCCTTTTCAGGCTGAGAAAAGCACTTTGGTGACATTTGGCTGTAACTTGTTCCCAGTACATTCCGATTGGCTGGTGACTGTGTGTTGTACCTAAAAGTGCCCAACAAGAATCCCAATGCACTATACATGGGCCCAAATGCCTTCCTTATGACAAAACTGACACTCATTTTCTTAAAAAAATCATTGGTCAAAATAGCCTTTTCAGGCTGAGAGAAGCACTTTGGTGACGTTTCACTGTAACTTGTTCCCAGTACAGTCTAAGTGGCTGCTGACTGTGTGACTTGACTGAAAGTGGCCAAATAGAAGCCCAATCCACAATACATGAGCCCAAAGGCCTTCCTTATGACTAAACTGACACCCACTTTCTTAAAAATATCATGGGTCTAAATAGCCTTTTCAGGCTGAGAAAAGCACTTTGGTGACATTTGGCTCTAACTTGTTCCCAGTACATTCTGAGTGGCTGGTGACTGTGTGTTGTACCTAAAAGTGCCCAACAAGAATCCCAATGCACTATACATGGGCCCAAATGCCTTCCTTATGACAAAACTGACACTCATTTTCTTAAAAAAATCATTGGTCAAAATAGCCTTTTCAGGCTGAGAGAAGCACTTTGGTGACGTTTCACTGTAACTTGTTCCCAGTACAGTCTAAGTGGCTGCTGACTGTGTGACTTGGCTAAAAGTGGCCAAATAGAAGCCCAATCCACAATACATGAGCCCAAAGGCCTTCCTTATGACTAAACTGACACCCACTTTCTTAAAAATATCATGGGTCTAAATAGCCTTTTCAGGCTGAGAAAAGCACTTTGGTGACATTTGGCTGTAACTTGTTCCCAGTACATTCTGAGTGGCTGGTGACTGTGTGTTGTACCTAAAAGTGCCCAACAAGAATCCCAATGCACTATACATGGGCCCAAATGCCTTCCTTATGACAAAACTGACACTCATTTTCTTAAAAAAATCATTGGTCAAAATAGCCTTTTCAGGCTGAGAGAAGCACTTTGGTGACGTTTCACTGTAACTTGTTCCCAGTACAGTCTAAGTGGCTGCTGACTGTGTGACTTGACTGAAAGTGGCCAAATAGAAGCCCAATCCACAATACATGAGCCCAAAGGCCTTCCTTATGACTAAACTGACACCCACTTTCTTAAAAATATCATGGGTCTAAATAGCCTTTTCAGGCTGAGAAAAGCACTTTGGTGACATTTGGCTCTAACTTGTTCCCAGTACATTCTGAGTGGCTGGTGACTGTGTGTTGTACCTAAAAGTGCCCAACAAGAATCCCAATGCACTATACATGGGCCCAAATGCCTTCCTTATGACAAAACTGACACTCATTTTCTTAAAAAAATCATTGGTCAAAATAGCCTTTTCAGGCTGAGAGAAGCACTTTGGTGACGTTTCACTGTAACTTGTTCCCAGTACAGTCTAAGTGGCTGCTGACTGTGTGACTTGGCTAAAAGTGGCCAAATAGAAGCCCAATCCACAATACATGAGCCCAAAGGCCTTCCTTATGACTAAACTGACACCCACTTTCTTAAAAATATCATGGGTCTAAATAGCCTTTTCAGGCTGAGAAAAGCACTTTGGTGACATTTGGCTGTAACTTGTTCCCAGTACATTCTGAGTGGCTGGTGACTGTGTGTTGTACCTAAAAGTGCCCAACAAGAATCCCAATGCACTATACATGGGCCCAAATGCCTTCCTTATGACAAAACTGACACTCATTTTCTTAAAAAAATCATTGGTCAAAATAGCCTTTTCAGGCTGAGAGAAGCACTTTGGTGACGTTTCACTGTAACTTGTTCCCAGTACAGTCTAAGTGGCTGCTGACTGTGTGACTTGGCTAAAAGTGGCCAAATAGAAGCCCAATCCACAATACATGAGCCCAAAGGCCTTCCTTATGACTAAACTGACACCCACTTTCTTAAAAATATCATGGGTCTAAATAGCCTTTTCAGGCTGAGAAAAGCACTTTGGTGACATTTGGCTGTAACTTGTTCCCAGTACATTCCGATTAGCTGGTGACTGTGTGTTGTACCTAAAAGTGCCCAACAAGAATCCCAATGCACTATACATGGGCCCAAATGCCTTCCTTATGACAAAACTGACACTCATTTTCTTAAAAAAATCATTGGTCAAAATAGCCTTTTCAGGCTGAGAGAAGCACTTTGGTGACGTTTCACTGTAACTTGTTCCCAGTACAGTCTAAGTGGCTGCTGACTGTGTGACTTGGCTAAAAGTGGCCAAATAGAAGCCCAATCCACAATACATGAGCCCAAAGGCCTTCCTTATGACTAAACTGACACCCACTTTCTTAAAAATATCATGGGTCTAAATAGCCTTTTCAGGCTGAGAGAAGCACTTTGGTGACATTTGGCTGTAACTTGTTCCCAGTACATTCTGAGTGTCTGGTGACTGTGTGTTGTACCTAAAAGTGCCCAACAAGAATCCCAATGCACTATTATGGGCCCAAATGCCTTCTTTATGACAAAACTCACACTCATTTTCTTTAAAAAATCATTGGTCAAAATAGCCTTTTCAGGCTGAGAGAAGCACTTTGGTGACGTTTCACTGTAACTTGTTCCCAGTACAGTCTAAGTGGCTGCTGACTGTGTGACTTGACTGAAAGTGGCCAAATAGAAGCCCAATCCACAATACATGAGCCCAAAGGCCTTCCTTATGACTAAACTGACACCCACTTTCTTAAAAATATCACGGGTCTAAATAGCCTTTTCAGGCTGAGAAAAGCACTTTAGTGACATTTGGCTCTAACTTGTTCCCAGTACATTCCGAGTGGCTGGTGACTGTGTGTTGTACCTAAAAGTGCCCAACAAGAATCCCAATGCACTATACATGGGCCCAAATGCCTTCCTTATGACAAAACTGACACTCATTTTCTTAAGAAAATCATTGGTCAAAATAGCCTTTTCAGGCTGAGAGAAGCACTTTGGTGACGTTTCACTGTAACTTGTTCCCAGTACAGTCTAAGTGGCTGCTGACTGTGAGACTTGGCTAAAAGTGGCCAAATAGAAGCCCAATCCACAATACATGAGCCCAAAGGCCTTCCTTATGACTAAACTGACACCCACTTTCTTAAAAATATCATGGGTCTAAATAGCCTTTTCAGGCTGAGAAAAGCACTTTGGTGACATTTGGCTGTAACTTGTTCCCAGTACATTCCGATTAGCTGGTGACTATGTGTTGTACCTAAAAGTGCCCAACAAGAATCCCAATGCACTATACATGGGCCCAAATGCCTTCCTTATGACAAAACTGACACTCATTTTCTTTAAAAAATCATTGGTCAAAATAGCCTTTTCAGGCTGAGAGAAGCACTTTGGTGACATTTACCTGCAACTTGTTCCCAGTAGATTCTAAGTAGCTGCTGGCTGTGTTAGTTGGCTAAAAGTGGCCAAATAGAAGCCCAATCCACAATACATGAGCCCAAAGGCCTTCCTTATGACTAAACTGACACCCACTTTCTTTAAAATATCATGGGTCTAAATAGCCTTTTCAGGCTGAGAAAAGCACTTTGGTGACATTTGGCTGTAACTTGTTCCCAGTACATTCCGAGTGGCTGGTGACTGTGTGTTGTACCTAAAAGTGCCCAACAAGAATCCCAATGCACTATACATGGGCCCAAATGCCTTCCTTATGACAAAACGGACACTCATTTTCTTAAAAAAATCATTGGTCAAAATAGCCTTTTCAGGCTGAGAGAAGCACTTTGGTGACGTTTCACTGTAACTTGTTCCCAGTACAGTCTAAGTGGCTGCTGACTGTGAGACTTGGCTAAAAGTGGCCAAATAGAAGCCCAATCCACAATACATGAGCCCAAAGGCCTTCCTTATGACTAAACTGACACCCACTTTCTTAAAAATATCATGGGTCTAAATAGCCTTTTCAGGCTGAGAAAAGCACTTTGGTGACATTTGGCTGTAACTTGTTCCCAGTACATTCCGATTGGCTGGTGACTGTGTGTTGTACCTAAAAGTGCCCAACAAGAATCCCAATGCACTATACATGGGCCCAAATGCCTTCCTTATGACAAAACTGACACTCATTTTCTTAAAAAAATCATTGGTCAAAATAGCCTTTTCAGGCTGAGAGAAGCACTTTGGTGACGTTTAACTGTAACTTGTTCCCACTACATTCTGAGTGTCTGGTGACTGTGTGTTGTACCTAAAAGTGCCCAACAAGAATCCCAATGCACTATTATGGGCCCAAAGGCCTTCCTTATGACAAAATTCACACTCATTTTCTTTAAAAAATCATTGGTCAAAATAGCCTTTTCAGGCTGAGAGAAGCACTTTGGTGACGTTTCACTGTAACTTGTTCCCAGTACAGTCTAAGTGGCTGCTGACTGTGTGACTTGGCTAAAAGTGGCCAAATAGAAGCCCAATCCACAATACATGAGCCCAAAGGCCTTCCTTATGACTAAACTGACACCCACTTTCTTAAAAATATCATGGGTCTAAATAGCCTTTTCAGGCTGAGAAAAGCACTTTGGTGACATTTGGCTGTAACTTGTTCCCAGTACATTCTGAGTGGCTGGTGACTGTGTGTTGTACCTAAAAGTGCCCAACAAGAATCCCAATGCACTATTATGGGCCCAAATGCCTTCCTTATGACAAAACTGACACTCATTTTCTTTAAAAAATCATTGGTCAAAATAGCCTTTTCAGGCTGAGAGAAGCACTTTGGTGACGTTTCACTGTAACTTGTTCCCAGTACAGTCTAAGTGGCTGCTGACTGTGTGACTTGGCTAAAAGTGGCCAAATAGAAGCCCAATCCACAATACATGAGCCCAAAGGCCTTCCTTATGACTAAACTGACACCCACTTTCTTAAAAATATCATGGGTCTAAATAGCCTTTTCAGGCTGAGAAAAGCACTTTGGTGACATTTGGCTGTAACTTGTTCCCAGTACATTCCGATTAGCTGGTGACTGTGTGTTGTACCTAAAAGTGCCCAACAAGAATCCCAATGCACTATACATGGGCCCAAATGCCTTCCTTATGACAAAACTGACACTCATTTTCTTAAAAAAATCATTGGTCAAAATAGCCTTTTCAGGCTGAGAGAAGCACTTTGGTGACGTTTCACTGTAACTTGTTCCCAGTACAGTCTAAGTGGCTGCTGACTGTGTGACTTGGCTAAAAGTGGCCAAATAGAAGCCCAATCCACAATACATGAGCCCAAAGGCCTTCCTTATGACTAAACTGACACCCACTTTCTTAAAAATATCATGGGTCTAAATAGCCTTTTCAGGCTGAGAGAAGCACTTTGGTGACATTTGGCTGTAACTTGTTCCCAGTACATTCTGAGTGTCTGGTGACTGTGTGTTGTACCTAAAAGTGCCCAACAAGAATCCCAATGCACTATTAAGGGCCCAAATGCCTTCTTTATGACAAAACTCACACTCATTTTCTTAAAAAAATCATTGGTCAAAATAGCCTTTTCAGGCTGAGAGAAGCACTTTGGTGACGTTTCACTGTAACTTGTTCCCAGTACAGTCTAAGTGGCTGTTGACTGTGTGACTTGACTGAAAGTGGCCGAATAGAAGCCCAATCCACAATACATGAGCCCAAAGGCCTTCCTTATGACTAAACTGACACCCACTTTCTTAAAAATATCATGGGTCTAAATAGCCTTTTCAGGCTGAGAAAAGCACTTTGGTGACATTTGGCTGTAACTTGTTCCCAGTACATTCCGATTGGCTGGTGACTGTGTGTTGTACCTAAAAGTGCCCAACAAGAATCCCAATGCACTATACATGGGCCCAAATGCCTTCCTTATGACAAAACTGACACTCATTTTCTTAAAAAAATCATTGGTCAAAATAGCCTTTTCAGGCTGAGAGAAGCACTTTGGTGACGTTTCACTGTAACTTGTTCCCAGTACAGTCTAAGTGGCTGCTGACTGTGTGACTTGACTGAAAGTGGCCAAATAGAAGCCCAATCCACAATACATGAGCCCAAAGGCCTTCCTTATGACTAAACTGACACCCACTTTCTTAAAAATATCATGGGTCTAAATAGCCTTTTCAGGCTGAGAAAAGCACTTTGGTGACATTTGGCTCTAACTTGTTCCCAGTACATTCTGAGTGGCTGGTGACTGTGTGTTGTACCTAAAAGTGCCCAACAAGAATCCCAATGCACTATACATGGGCCCAAATGCCTTCCTTATGACAAAACTGACACTCATTTTCTTAAAAAAATCATTGGTCAAAATAGCCTTTTCAGGCTGAGAGAAGCACTTTGGTGACGTTTCACTGTAACTTGTTCCCAGTACAGTCTAAGTGGCTGCTGACTGTGTGACTTGGCTAAAAGTGGCCAAATAGAAGCCCAATCCACAATACATGAGCCCAAAGGCCTTCCTTATGACTAAACTGACACCCACTTTCTTAAAAATATCATGGGTCTAAATAGCCTTTTCAGGCTGAGAAAAGCACTTTGGTGACATTTGGCTGTAACTTGTTCCCAGTACATTCTGAGTGGCTGGTGACTGTGTGTTGTACCTAAAAGTGCCCAACAAGAATCCCAATGCACTATACATGGGCCCAAATGCCTTCCTTATGACAAAACTGACACTCATTTTCTTAAAAAAATCATTGGTCAAAATAGCCTTTTCAGGCTGAGAGAAGCACTTTGGTGACGTTTCACTGTAACTTGTTCCCAGTACAGTCTAAGTGGCTGCTGACTGTGTGACTTGACTGAAAGTGGCCAAATAGAAGCCCAATCCACAATACATGAGCCCAAAGGCCTTCCTTATGACTAAACTGACACCCACTTTCTTAAAAATATCATGGGTCTAAATAGCCTTTTCAGGCTGAGAAAAGCACTTTGGTGACATTTGGCTCTAACTTGTTCCCAGTACATTCTGAGTGGCTGGTGACTGTGTGTTGTACCTAAAAGTGCCCAACAAGAATCCCAATGCACTATACATGGGCCCAAATGCCTTCCTTATGACAAAACTGACACTCATTTTCTTTAAAAAATCATTGGTCAAAATAGCCTTTTCAGGCTGAGAGAAGCACTTTGGTGACGTTTCACTGTAACTTGTTCCCAGTACAGTCTAAGTGGCTGCTGACTGTGTGACTTGGCTAAAAGTGGCCAAATAGAAGCCCAATCCACAATACATGAGCCCAAAGGCCTTCCTTATGACTAAACTGACACCCACTTTCTTAAAAATATCATGGGTCTAAATAGCCTTTTCAGGCTGAGAAAAGCACTTTGGTGACATTTGGCTGTAACTTGTTCCCAGTACATTCCGATTAGCTGGTGACTGTGTGTTGTACCTAAAAGTGCCCAACAAGAATCCCAATGCACTATACATGGGCCCAAATGCCTTCCTTATGACAAAACTGACACTCATTTTCTTAAAAAAATCATTGGTCAAAATAGCCTTTTCAGGCTGAGAGAAGCACTTTGGTGACGTTTCACTGTAACTTGTTCCCAGTACAGTCTAAGTGGCTGCTGACTGTGTGACTTGGCTAAAAGTGGCCAAATAGAAGCCCAATCCACAATACATGAGCCCAAAGGCCTTCCTTATGACTAAACTGACACCCACTTTCTTAAAAATATCATGGGTCTAAATAGCCTTTTCAGGCTGAGAGAAGCACTTTGGTGACATTTGGCTGTAACTTGTTCCCAGTACATTCTGAGTGTCTGGTGACTGTGTGTTGTACCTAAAAGTGCCCAACAAGAATCCCAATGCACTATTAAGGGCCCAAATGCCTTCTTTATGACAAAACTCACACTCATTTTCTTAAAAAAATCATTGGTCAAAATAGCCTTTTCAGGCTGAGAGAAGCACTTTGGTGACGTTTCACTGTAACTTGTTCCCAGTACAGTCTAAGTGGCTGTTGACTGTGTGACTTGACTGAAAGTGGCCGAATAGAAGCCCAATCCACAATACATGAGCCCAAAGGCCTTCCTTATGACTAAACTGACACCCACTTTCTTAAAAATATCATGGGTCTAAATAGCCTTTTCAGGCTGAGAAAAGCACTTTGGTGACATTTGGCTGTAACTTGTTCCCAGTACATTCCGATTGGCTGGTGACTGTGTGTTGTACCTAAAAGTGCCCAACAAGAATCCCAATGCACTATACATGGGCCCAAATGCCTTCCTTATGACAAAACTGACACTCATTTTCTTAAAAAAATCATTGGTCAAAATAGCCTTTTCAGGCTGAGAGAAGCACTTTGGTGACGTTTCACTGTAACTTGTTCCCAGTACAGTCTAAGTGGCTGCTGACTGTGTGACTTGACTGAAAGTGGCCAAATAGAAGCCCAATCCACAATACATGAGCCCAAAGGCCTTCCTTATGACTAAACTGACACCCACTTTCTTAAAAATATCATGGGTCTAAATAGCCTTTTCAGGCTGAGAAAAGCACTTTGGTGACATTTGGCTCTAACTTGTTCCCAGTACATTCTGAGTGGCTGGTGACTGTGTGTTGTACCTAAAAGTGCCCAACAAGAATCCCAATGCACTATACATGGGCCCAAATGCCTTCCTTATGACAAAACTGACACTCATTTTCTTAAAAAAATCATTGGTCAAAATAGCCTTTTCAGGCTGAGAGAAGCACTTTGGTGACGTTTCACTGTAACTTGTTCCCAGTACAGTCTAAGTGGCTGCTGACTGTGTGACTTGGCTAAAAGTGGCCAAATAGAAGCCCAATCCACAATACATGAGCCCAAAGGCCTTCCTTATGACTAAACTGACACCCACTTTCTTAAAAATATCATGGGTCTAAATAGCCTTTTCAGGCTGAGAAAAGCACTTTGGTGACATTTGGCTGTAACTTGTTCCCAGTACATTCTGAGTGGCTGGTGACTGTGTGTTGTACCTAAAAGTGCCCAACAAGAATCCCAATGCACTATACATGGGCCCAAATGCCTTCCTTATGACAAAACTGACACTCATTTTCTTAAAAAAATCATTGGTCAAAATAGCCTTTTCAGGCTGAGAGAAGCACTTTGGTGACGTTTCACTGTAACTTGTTCCCAGTACAGTCTAAGTGGCTGCTGACTGTGTGACTTGACTGAAAGTGGCCAAATAGAAGCCCAATCCACAATACATGAGCCCAAAGGCCTTCCTTATGACTAAACTGACACCCACTTTCTTAAAAATATCATGGGTCTAAATAGCCTTTTCAGGCTGAGAAAAGCACTTTGGTGACATTTGGCTCTAACTTGTTCCCAGTACATTCTGAGTGGCTGGTGACTGTGTGTTGTACCTAAAAGTGCCCAACAAGAATCCCAATGCACTATACATGGGCCCAAATGCCTTCCTTATGACAAAACTGACACTCATTTTCTTAAAAAAATCATTGGTCAAAATAGCCTTTTCAGGCTGAGAGAAGCACTTTGGTGACGTTTCACTGTAACTTGTTCCCAGTACAGTCTAAGTGGCTGCTGACTGTGTGACTTGGCTAAAAGTGGCCAAATAGAAGCCCAATCCACAATACATGAGCCCAAAGGCCTTCCTTATGACTAAACTGACACCCACTTTCTTAAAAATATCATGGGTCTAAATAGCCTTTTCAGGCTGAGAAAAGCACTTTGGTGACATTTGGCTGTAACTTGTTCCCAGTACATTCTGAGTGGCTGGTGACTGTGTGTTGTACCTAAAAGTGCCCAACAAGAATCCCAATGCACTATACATGGGCCCAAATGCCTTCCTTATGACAAAACTGACACTCATTTTCTTAAAAAAATCATTGGTCAAAATAGCCTTTTCAGGCTGAGAGAAGCACTTTGGTGACGTTTCACTGTAACTTGTTCCCAGTACAGTCTAAGTGGCTGCTGACTGTGTGACTTGGCTAAAAGTGGCCAAATAGAAGCCCAATCCACAATACATGAGCCCAAAGGCCTTCCTTATGACTAAACTGACACCCACTTTCTTAAAAATATCATGGGTCTAAATAGCCTTTTCAGGCTGAGAAAAGCACTTTGGTGACATTTGGCTGTAACTTGTTCCCAGTACATTCCGATTAGCTGGTGACTGTGTGTTGTACCTAAAAGTGCCCAACAAGAATCCCAATGCACTATACATGGGCCCAAATGCCTTCCTTATGACAAAACTGACACTCATTTTCTTAAAAAAATCATTGGTCAAAATAGCCTTTTCAGGCTGAGAGAAGCACTTTGGTGACGTTTCACTGTAACTTGTTCCCAGTACAGTCTAAGTGGCTGCTGACTGTGTGACTTGGCTAAAAGTGGCCAAATAGAAGCCCAATCCACAATACATGAGCCCAAAGGCCTTCCTTATGACTAAACTGACACCCACTTTCTTAAAAATATCATGGGTCTAAATAGCCTTTTCAGGCTGAGAGAAGCACTTTGGTGACATTTGGCTGTAACTTGTTCCCAGTACATTCTGAGTGTCTGGTGACTGTGTGTTGTACCTAAAAGTGCCCAACAAGAATCCCAATGCACTATTATGGGCCCAAATGCCTTCTTTATGACAAAACTCACACTCATTTTCTTTAAAAAATCATTGGTCAAAATAGCCTTTTCAGGCTGAGAGAAGCACTTTGGTGACGTTTCACTGTAACTTGTTCCCAGTACAGTCTAAGTGGCTGCTGACTGTGTGACTTGACTGAAAGTGGCCAAATAGAAGCCCAATCCACAATACATGAGCCCAAAGGCCTTCCTTATGACTAAACTGACACCCACTTTCTTAAAAATATCACGGGTCTAAATAGCCTTTTCAGGCTGAGAAAAGCACTTTAGTGACATTTGGCTCTAACTTGTTCCCAGTACATTCCGAGTGGCTGGTGACTGTGTGTTGTACCTAAAAGTGCCCAACAAGAATCCCAATGCACTATACATGGGCCCAAATGCCTTCCTTATGACAAAACTGACACTCATTTTCTTAAGAAAATCATTGGTCAAAATAGCCTTTTCAGGCTGAGAGAAGCACTTTGGTGACGTTTCACTGTAACTTGTTCCCAGTACAGTCTAAGTGGCTGCTGACTGTGAGACTTGGCTAAAAGTGGCCAAATAGAAGCCCAATCCACAATACATGAGCCCAAAGGCCTTCCTTATGACTAAACTGACACCCACTTTCTTAAAAATATCATGGGTCTAAATAGCCTTTTCAGGCTGAGAAAAGCACTTTGGTGACATTTGGCTGTAACTTGTTCCCAGTACATTCCGATTAGCTGGTGACTATGTGTTGTACCTAAAAGTGCCCAACAAGAATCCCAATGCACTATACATGGGCCCAAATGCCTTCCTTATGACAAAACTGACACTCATTTTCTTTAAAAAATCATTGGTCAAAATAGCCTTTTCAGGCTGAGAGAAGCACTTTGGTGACATTTACCTGCAACTTGTTCCCAGTAGATTCTAAGTAGCTGCTGGCTGTGTTAGTTGGCTAAAAGTGGCCAAATAGAAGCCCAATCCACAATACATGAGCCCAAAGGCCTTCCTTATGACTAAACTGACACCCACTTTCTTTAAAATATCATGGGTCTAAATAGCCTTTTCAGGCTGAGAAAAGCACTTTGGTGACATTTGGCTGTAACTTGTTCCCAGTACATTCCGAGTGGCTGGTGACTGTGTGTTGTACCTAAAAGTGCCCAACAAGAATCCCAATGCACTATACATGGGCCCAAATGCCTTCCTTATGACAAAACGGACACTCATTTTCTTAAAAAAATCATTGGTCAAAATAGCCTTTTCAGGCTGAGAGAAGCACTTTGGTGACGTTTCACTGTAACTTGTTCCCAGTACAGTCTAAGTGGCTGCTGACTGTGAGACTTGGCTAAAAGTGGCCAAATAGAAGCCCAATCCACAATACATGAGCCCAAAGGCCTTCCTTATGACTAAACTGACACCCACTTTCTTAAAAATATCATGGGTCTAAATAGCCTTTTCAGGCTGAGAAAAGCACTTTGGTGACATTTGGCTGTAACTTGTTCCCAGTACATTCCGATTGGCTGGTGACTGTGTGTTGTACCTAAAAGTGCCCAACAAGAATCCCAATGCACTATACATGGGCCCAAATGCCTTCCTTATGACAAAACTGACACTCATTTTCTTAAAAAAATCATTGGTCAAAATAGCCTTTTCAGGCTGAGAGAAGCACTTTGGTGACGTTTAACTGTAACTTGTTCCCACTACATTCTGAGTGGCTGGTGACTGTGGGTTGTGGCTAAAAGTGCGCAAATAGAATCCCAATGCACTGCACATGGGCCCAAATGCCTTCCTTATGACAAAACTGACACCCATTTTCTTAAAAAATGCATTGGTCAAAATAGCCTTTTCAGGCTGAGAGAAGCACTTTGGTGACGTTTAACTGTAACTTGTTCCCAGTACAGTCTAAGTGGCTGCTGACTGTGTGAATTGACTAAAAGTGGCCAAATAGAAGCCCAATGCACTATATATGGCCCTAAATGCCTTCCTTATGACAAAACTGACACTCATTTTCTTAAAAAAATCATTGGTCAAAATAGCCTTTTCAGGCTGAGAGAAGCACTTTGGTGACGTTTAACTGTAACTTGTTCCCATTACAGTCTCAGTGGCTGCTGACTGTGTGTTGTACCTAAAAGTGCCCAAATAGAGTGCCAATGCACTATGCATGGGCCCAAATGCCTTCCTTATGACAAAACTGACACTCATTTTCTTAAAAAAATCATTGGTCAAAATAGCCTTTTCAGGCTGAGAGAAGCACTATGGTGACGTTTGGTTGTAACTTGTTCCCAGTACATTCTAAGTGGCTGCTGACTGTGTGACTTGGCTATAAGTGGCGAAATAGAAGTCCAATCCACAATACATGAGCCCAAAGAACTTCCTTATGACTAAACTGATACCCACTTTTTTAAAAGTATCATGGGTCAAAATTGCATTTTCAGGCTGAGAGAAGCACTTTGGTGACATTTGGCTGTAACTTGTTCACAGTACATTCTGATTGGCTGGTGACTGTGTGTTGTACCTAAAAGTGCCCAAATAGAGTGCCAATGCACCATACATGGGCCCAAATGCCTTCCTTATGACAAAACTGACACTCATTTTCTTAAGAAAATCATTGGTCAAAATAGCCTTTTCAGGCTGAGAGAAGCACTTTGGTGACGTTTCACTGTAACTTGTTCCCAGTACAGTCTAAGTGGCTGCTGACTGTGTGACTTGGCTATAAGTGGCCAAATAGAAGCCCAATCCACAATACATGAGCCCAAAGGCCTTCCTTATGACTAAACTGACACCCACTTTCTTAAAAATATCATGGGTCTAAATAGCCTTTTCAGGCTGAGAAAAGCACTTTGGTGACATTTGGCTGTAACTTGTTCCCAGTACATTCCGATTAGCTGGTGACTATGTGTTGTACCTAAAAGTGCCCAACAAGAATCCCAATGCACTATACATGGGCCCAAATGCCTTCCTTATGACAAAACTGACACTCATTTTCTTTAAAAAATCATTGGTCAAAATAGCCTTTTCAGGCTGAGAGAAGCACTTTGGTGACATTTACCTGCAACTTGTTCCCAGTAGATTCTAAGTAGCTGCTGGCTGTGTTAGTTGGCTAAAAGTGGCCAAATAGAAGCCCAATCCACAATACATGAGCCCAAAGGCCTTCCTTATGACTAAACTGACACCCACTTTCTTTAAAATATCATGGGTCTAAATAGCCTTTTCAGGCTGAGAAAAGCACTTTGGTGACATTTGGCTGTAACTTGTTCCCAGTACATTCCGAGTGGCTGGTGACTGTGTGTTGTACCTAAAAGTGCCCAACAAGAATCCCAATGCACTATACATGGGCCCAAATGCCTTCCTTATGACAAAACGGACACTCATTTTCTTAAAAAAATCATTGGTCAAAATAGCCTTTTCAGGCTGAGAGAAGCACTTTGGTGACGTTTCACTGTAACTTGTTCCCAGTACAGTCTAAGTGGCTGCTGACTGTGAAACTTGGCTAAAAGTGGCCAAATAGAAGCCCAATCCACAATACATGAGCCCAAAGGCCTTCCTTATGACTAAACTGACACCCACTTTCTTAAAAATATCATGGGTCTAAATAGCCTTTTCAGGCTGAGAAAAGCACTTTGGTGACATTTGGCTGTAACTTGTTCCCAGTACATTCCGATTAGCTGGTGACTGTGTGTTGTACCTAAAAGTGCCCAACAAGAATCCCAATGCACTATACATGGGCCCAAATGCCTTCCTTATGACAAAACTGACACTCATTTTCTTAAAAAAATCATTGGTCAAAATAGCCTTTTCAGGCTGAGAGAAGCACTTTGGTGACGTTTCACTGTAACTTGTTCCCAGTACAGTCTAAGTGGCTGCTGACTGTGTGACTTGGCTAAAAGTGGCCAAATAGAAGCCCAATCCACAATACATGAGCCCAAAGGCCTTCCTTATGACTAAACTGACACCCACTTTCTTAAAAATATCATGGGTCTAAATAGCCTTTTCAGGCTGAGAGAAGCACTTTGGTGACATTTGGCTGTAACTTGTTCCCAGTACATTCTGAGTGTCTGGTGACTGTGTGTTGTACCTAAAAGTGCCCAACAAGAATCCCAATGCACTATTATGGGCCCAAATGCCTTCTTTATGACAAAACTCACACTCATTTTCTTAAAAAAATCATTGGTCAAAATAGCCTTTTCAGGCTGAGAGAAGCACTTTGGTGACGTTTCACTGTAACTTGTTCCCAGTACAGTCTAAGTGGCTGCTGACTGTGTGACTTGACTGAAAGTGGCCAAATAGAAGCCCAATCCACAATACATGAGCCCAAAGGCCTTCCTTATGACTAAACTGACACCCACTTTCTTAAAAATATCATGGGTCTAAATAGCCTTTTCAGGCTGAGAAAAGCACTTTGGTGACATTTGGCTGTAACTTGTTCACAGTACATTCTGATTGGCTGGTGACTGTGTGTTGTACCTAAAAGTGCCCAAATAGAGTGCCAATGCACCATACATGGGCCCAAATGCCTTCCTTATGACAAAACTGACACTCATTTTCTTAAGAAAATCATTGGTCAAAATAGCCTTTTCAGGCTGAGAGAAGCACTTTGGTGACGTTTCACTGTAACTTGTTCCCAGTACAGTCTAAGTGGCTGCTGACTGTGAGACTTGGCTAAAAGTGGCCAAATAGAAGCCCAATCCACAATACATGAGCCCAAAGGCCTTCCTTATGACTAAACTGACACCCACTTTCTTAAAAATATCATGGGTCTAAATAGCCTTTTCAGGCTGAGAAAAGCACTTTGGTGACATTTGGCTGTAACTTGTTCCCAGTACATTCCGATTAGCTGGTGACTATGTGTTGTACCTAAAAGTGCCCAACAAGAATCCCAATGCACTATACATGGGCCCAAATGCCTTCCTTATGACAAAACTGACACTCATTTTCTTTAAAAAATCATTGGTCAAAATAGCCTTTTCAGGCTGAGAGAAGCACTTTGGTGACATTTACCTGCAACTTGTTCCCAGTAGATTCTAAGTAGCTGCTGGCTGTGTTAGTTGGCTAAAAGTGGCCAAATAGAAGCCCAATCCACAATACATGAGCCCAAAGGCCTTCCTTATGACTAAACTGACACCCACTTTCTTTAAAATATCATGGGTCTAAATAGCCTTTTCAGGCTGAGAAAAGCACTTTGGTGACATTTGGCTGTAACTTGTTCCCAGTACATTCCGATTGGCTGGTGACTGTGTGTTGTACCTAAAAGTGCCCAACAAGAATCCCAATGCACTATACATGGGCCCAAATGCCTTCCTTATGACAAAACGGACACTCATTTTCTTAAAAAAATCATTGGTCAAAATAGCCTTTTCAGGCTGAGAGAAGCACTTTGGTGACGTTTCACTGTAACTTGTTCCCAGTACAGTCTAAGTGGCTGCTGACTGTGAGACTTGGCTAAAAGTGGCCAAATAGAAGCCCAATCCACAATACATGAGCCCAAAGGCCTTCCTTATGACTAAACTGACACCCACTTTCTTAAAAATATCATGGGTCTAAATAGCCTTTTCAGGCTGAGAAAAGCACTTTGGTGACATTTGGCTGTAACTTGTTCCCAGTACATTCCGATTAGCTGGTGACTGTGTGTTGTACCTAAAAGTGCCCAACAAGAATCCCAATGCACTATACATGGGCCCAAATGCCTTCCTTATGACAAAACTGACACTCATTTTCTTTAAAAAATCATTGGTCAAAATAGCCTTTTCAGGCTGAGAGAAGCACTTTGGTGACGTTTCACTGTAACTTGTTCCCAGTACAGTCTAAGTGGCTGCTGACTGTGTGACTTGGCTAAAAGTGGCCAAATAGAAGCCCAATCCACAATACATGAGCCCAAAGGCCTTCCTTATGACTAAACTGACACCCACTTTCTTAAAAATATCATGGGTCTAAATAGCCTTTTCAGGCTGAGAGAAGCACTTTGGTGACATTTGGCTGTAACTTGTTCCCAGTACATTCTGAGTGTCTGGTGACTGTGTGTTGTACCTAAAAGTGCCCAACAAGAATCCCAATGCACTATTATGGGCCCAAATGCCTTCTTTATGACAAAACTGACACTCATTTTCTTTAAAAAATCATTGGTCAAAATAGCCTTTTCAGGCTGAGAGAAGCACTTTGGTGACGTTTCACTGTAACTTGTTCCCAGTACAGTCTAAGTGGCTGCTGACTGTGTGACTTGACTGAAAGTGGCCAAATAGAAGCCCAATCCACAATACATGAGCCCAAAGGCCTTCCTTATGACTAAACTGACACCCACTTTCTTAAAAATATCATGGGTCTAAATAGCCTTTTCAGGCTGAGAAAAGCACTTTGGTGACATTTGGCTGTAACTTGTTCCCAGTACATTCCGAGTGGCTGGTGACTGTGTGTTGTACCTAAAAGTGCCCAAATAGAGTGCCAATGCACCATACATGGGCCCAAATGCCTTCCTTATGACAAAACTGACACTCATTTTCTTAAGAAAATCATTGGTCAAAATAGCCTTTTCAGGCTGAGAGAAGCACTTTGGTGACGTTTCACTGTAACTTGTTCCCAGTACAGTCTAAGTGGCTGCTGACTGTGAGACTTGGCTAAAAGTGGCCAAATAGAAGCCCAATCCACAATACATGAGCCCAAAGGCCTTCCTTATGACTAAACTGACACCCACTTTCTTAAAAATATCATGGGTCTAAATAGCCTTTTCAGGCTGAGAAAAGCACTTTGGTGACATTTGGCTGTAACTTGTTCCCAGTACATTCCGATTAGCTGGTGACTATGTGTTGTACCTAAAAGTGCCCAACAAGAATCCCAATGCACTATACATGGGCCCAAATGCCTTCCTTATGACAAAACTGACACTCATTTTCTTTAAAAAATCATTGGTCAAAATAGCCTTTTCAGGCTGAGAGAAGCACTTTGGTGACATTTACCTGCAACTTGTTCCCAGTAGATTCTAAGTAGCTGCTGGCTGTGTTAGTTGGCTAAAAGTGGCCAAATAGAAGCCCAATCCACAATACATGAGCCCAAAGGCCTTCCTTATGACTAAACTGACACCCACTTTCTTTAAAATATCATGGGTCTAAATAGCCTTTTCAGGCTGAGAAAAGCACTTTGGTGACATTTGGCTGTAACTTGTTCCCAGTACATTCCGATTGGCTGGTGACTGTGTGTTGTACCTAAAAGTGCCCAACAAGAATCCCAATGCACTATACATGGGCCCAAATGCCTTCCTTATGACAAAACGGACACTCATTTTCTTAAAAAAATCATTGGTCAAAATAGCCTTTTCAGGCTGAGAGAAGCACTTTGGTGACGTTTCACTGTAACTTGTTCCCAGTACAGTCTAAGTGGCTGCTGACTGTGAGACTTGGCTAAAAGTGGCCAAATAGAAGCCCAATCCACAATACATGAGCCCAAAGGCCTTCCTTATGACTAAACTGACACCCACTTTCTTAAAAATATCATGGGTCTAAATAGCCTTTTCAGGCTGAGAAAAGCACTTTGGTGACATTTGGCTGTAACTTGTTCCCAGTACATTCCGATTAGCTGGTGACTGTGTGTTGTACCTAAAAGTGCCCAACAAGAATCCCAATGCACTATACATGGGCCCAAATGCCTTCCTTATGACAAAACTGACACTCATTTTCTTAAAAAAATCATTGGTCAAAATAGCCTTTTCAGGCTGAGAGAAGCACTTTGGTGACGTTTCACTGTAACTTGTTCCCAGTACAGTCTAAGTGGCTGCTGACTGTGTGACTTGGCTAAAAGTGGCCAAATAGAAGCCCAATCCACAATACATGAGCCCAAAGGCCTTCCTTATGACTAAACTGACACCCACTTTCTTAAAAATATCATGGGTCTAAATAGCCTTTTCAGGCTGAGAGAAGCACTTTGGTGACATTTGGCTGTAACTTGTTCCCAGTACATTCTGAGTGTCTGGTGACTGTGTGTTGTACCTAAAAGTGCCCAACAAGAATCCCAATGCACTATTATGGGCCCAAATGCCTTCTTTATGACAAAACTGACACTCATTTTCTTTAAAAAATCATTGGTCAAAATAGCCTTTTCAGGCTGAGAGAAGCACTTTGGTGACGTTTCACTGTAACTTGTTCCCAGTACAGTCTAAGTGGCTGCTGACTGTGTGACTTGACTGAAAGTGGCCAAATAGAAGCCCAATCCACAATACATGAGCCCAAAGGCCTTCCTTATGACTAAACTGACACCCACTTTCTTAAAAATATCATGGGTCTAAATAGCCTTTTCAGGCTGAGAAAAGCACTTTGGTGACATTTGGCTCTAACTTGTTCCCAGTACATTCCGAGTGGCTGGTGACTGTGTGTTGTACCTAAAAGTGCCCAAATAGAGTGCCAATGCACCATACATGGGCCCAAATGCCTTCCTTATGACAAAACTGACACTCATTTTCTTAAGAAAATCATTGGTCAAAATAGCCTTTTCAGGCTGAGAGAAGCACTTTGGTGACGTTTCACTGTAACTTGTTCCCAGTACAGTCTAAGTGGCTGCTGACTGTGAGACTTGGCTAAAAGTGGCCAAATAGAAGCCCAATCCACAATACATGAGCCCAAAGGCCTTCCTTATGACTAAACTGACACCCACTTTCTTAAAAATATCATGGGTCTAAATAGCCTTTTCAGGCTGAGAAAAGCACTTTGGTGACATTTGGCTGTAACTTGTTCCCAGTACATTCCGATTAGCTGGTGACTATGTGTTGTACCTAAAAGTGCCCAACAAGAATCCCAATGCACTATACATGGGCCCAAATGCCTTCCTTATGACAAAACTGACACTCATTTTCTTTAAAAAATCATTGGTCAAAATAGCCTTTTCAGGCTGAGAGAAGCACTTTGGTGACATTTACCTGCAACTTGTTCCCAGTAGATTCTAAGTAGCTGCTGGCTGTGTTAGTTGGCTAAAAGTGGCCAAATAGAAGCCCAATCCACAATACATGAGCCCAAAGGCCTTCCTTATGACTAAACTGACACCCACTTTCTTTAAAATATCATGGGTCTAAATAGCCTTTTCAGGCTGAGAAAAGCACTTTGGTGACATTTGGCTGTAACTTGTTCCCAGTACATTCCGATTGGCTGGTGACTGTGTGTTGTACCTAAAAGTGCCCAACAAGAATCCCAATGCACTATACATGGGCCCAAATGCCTTCCTTATGACAAAAAGGACACTCATTTTCTTAAAAAAATCATTGGTCAAAATAGCCTTTTCAGGCTGAGAGAAGCACTTTGGTGACGTTTCACTGTAACTTGTTCCCAGTACAGTCTAAGTGGCTGCTGACTGTGAGACTTGGCTAAAAGTGGCCAAATAGAAGCCCAATCCACAATACATGAGCCCAAAGGCCTTCCTTATGACTAAACTGACACCCACTTTCTTAAAAATATCATGGGTCTAAATAGCCTTTTCAGGCTGAGAAAAGCACTTTGGTGACATTTGGCTGTAACTTGTTCCCAGTACATTCCGATTAGCTGGTGACTGTGTGTTGTACCTAAAAGTGCCCAACAAGAATCCCAATGCACTATACATGGGCCCAAATGCCTTCCTTATGACAAAACTGACACTCATTTTCTTAAAAAAATCATTGGTCAAAATAGCCTTTTCAGGCTGAGAGAAGCACTTTGGTGACGTTTCACTGTAACTTGTTCCCAGTACAGTCTAAGTGGCTGCTGACTGTGTGACTTGGCTAAAAGTGGCCAAATAGAAGCCCAATCCACAATACATGAGCCCAAAGGCCTTCCTTATGACTAAACTGACACCCACTTTCTTAAAAATATCATGGGTCTAAATAGCCTTTTCAGGCTGAGAGAAGCACTTTGGTGACATTTGGCTGTAACTTGTTCCCAGTACATTCTGAGTGTCTGGTGACTGTGTGTTGTACCTAAAAGTGCCCAACAAGAATCCCAATGCACTATTATGGGCCCAAATGCCTTCTTTATGACAAAACTGACACTCATTTTCTTTAAAAAATCATTGGTCAAAATAGCCTTTTCAGGCTGAGAGAAGCACTTTGGTGACGTTTCACTGTAACTTGTTCCCAGTACAGTCTAAGTGGCTGCTGACTGTGTGACTTGACTGAAAGTGGCCAAATAGAAGCCCAATCCACAATACATGAGCCCAAAGGCCTTCCTTATGACTAAACTGACACCCACTTTCTTAAAAATATCATGGGTCTAAATAGCCTTTTCAGGCTGAGAAAAGCACTTTGGTGACATTTGGCTCTAACTTGTTCCCAGTACATTCCGAGTGGCTGGTGACTGTGTGTTGTACCTAAAAGTGCCCAACAAGAATCCCAATGCACTATACATGGGCCCAAATGCCTTCCTTATGACAAAACTGACACTCATTTTCTTAAGAAAATCATTGGTCAAAATAGCCTTTTCAGGCTGAGAGAAGCACTTTGGTGACGTTTCACTGTAACTTGTTCCCAGTACAGTCTAAGTGGCTGCTGACTGTGAGACTTGGCTAAAAGTGGCCAAATAGAAGCCCAATCCACAATACATGAGCCCAAAGGCCTTCCTTATGACTAAACTGACACCCACTTTCTTAAAAATATCATGGGTCTAAATAGCCTTTTCAGGCTGAGAAAAGCACTTTGGTGACATTTGGCTGTAACTTGTTCCCAGTACATTCCGATTAGCTGGTGACTATGTGTTGTACCTAAAAGTGCCCAACAAGAATCCCAATGCACTATACATGGGCCCAAATGCCTTCCTTATGACAAAACTGACACTCATTTTCTTTAAAAAATCATTGGTCAAAATAGCCTTTTCAGGCTGAGAGAAGCACTTTGGTGACATTTACCTGCAACTTGTTCCCAGTAGATTCTAAGTAGCTGCTGGCTGTGTTAGTTGGCTAAAAGTGGCCAAATAGAAGCCCAATCCACAATACATGAGCCCAAAGGCCTTCCTTATGACTAAACTGACACCCACTTTCTTTAAAATATCATGGGTCTAAATAGCCTTTTCAGGCTGAGAAAAGCACTTTGGTGACATTTGGCTGTAACTTGTTCCCAGTACATTCCGATTGGCTGGTGACTGTGTGTTGTACCTAAAAGTGCCCAACAAGAATCCCAATGCACTATACATGGGCCCAAATGCCTTCCTTATGACAAAACGGACACTCATTTTCTTAAAAAAATCATTGGTCAAAATAGCCTTTTCAGGCTGAGAGAAGCACTTTGGTGACGTTTCACTGTAACTTGTTCCCAGTACAGTCTAAGTGGCTGCTGACTGTGAGACTTGGCTAAAAGTGGCCAAATAGAAGCCCAATCCACAATACATGAGCCCAAAGGCCTTCCTTATGACTAAACTGACACCCACTTTCTTAAAAATATCATGGGTCTAAATAGCCTTTTCAGGCTGAGAAAAGCACTTTGGTGACATTTGGCTGTAACTTGTTCCCAGTACATTCCGATTAGCTGGTGACTGTGTGTTGTACCTAAAAGTGCCCAACAAGAATCCCAATGCACTATACATGGGCCCAAATGCCTTCCTTATGACAAAACTGACACTCATTTTCTTAAAAAAATCATTGGTCAAAATAGCCTTTTCAGGCTGAGAGAAGCACTTTGGTGACGTTTCACTGTAACTTGTTCCCAGTACAGTCTAAGTGGCTGCTGACTGTGTGACTTGGCTAAAAGTGGCCAAATAGAAGCCCAATCCACAATACATGAGCCCAAAGGCCTTCCTTATGACTAAACTGACACCCACTTTCTTAAAAATATCATGGGTCTAAATAGCCTTTTCAGGCTGAGAGAAGCACTTTGGTGACATTTGGCTGTAACTTGTTCCCAGTACATTCTGAGTGTCTGGTGACTGTGTGTTGTACCTAAAAGTGCCCAACAAGAATCCCAATGCACTATTATGGGCCCAAATGCCTTCTTTATGACAAAACTGACACTCATTTTCTTTAAAAAATCATTGGTCAAAATAGCCTTTTCAGGCTGAGAGAAGCACTTTGGTGACGTTTCACTGTAACTTGTTCCCAGTACAGTCTAAGTGGCTGCTGACTGTGTGACTTGACTGAAAGTGGCCAAATAGAAGCCCAATCCACAATACATGAGCCCAAAGGCCTTCCTTATGACTAAACTGACACCCACTTTCTTAAAAATATCATGGGTCTAAATAGCCTTTTCAGGCTGAGAAAAGCACTTTGGTGACATTTGGCTCTAACTTGTTCCCAGTACATTCCGAGTGGCTGGTGACTGTGTGTTGTACCTAAAAGTGCCCAACAAGAATCCCAATGCACTATACATGGGCCCAAATGCCTTCCTTATGACAAAACTGACACTCATTTTCTTAAGAAAATCATTGGTCAAAATAGCCTTTTCAGGCTGAGAGAAGCACTTTGGTGACGTTTCACTGTAACTTGTTCCCAGTACAGTCTAAGTGGCTGCTGACTGTGAGACTTGGCTAAAAGTGGCCAAATAGAAGCCCAATCCACAATACATGAGCCCAAAGGCCTTCCTTATGACTAAACTGACACCCACTTTCTTAAAAATATCATGGGTCTAAATAGCCTTTTCAGGCTGAGAGAAGCACTTTGGTGACATTTGGCTGTAACTTGTTCCCAGTACATTCTGAGTGTCTGGTGACTGTGTGTTGTACCTAAAAGTGCCCAACAAGAATCCCAATGCACTATTATGGGCCCAAATGCCTTCTTTATGACAAAACTGACACTCATTTTCTTTAAAAAATCATTGGTCAAAATAGCCTTTTCAGGCTGAGAGAAGCACTTTGGTGACGTTTCACTGTAACTTGTTCCCAGTACAGTCTAAGTGGCTGCTGACTGTGTGACTTGACTGAAAGTGGCCAAATAGAAGCCCAATCCACAATACATGAGCCCAAAGGCCTTCCTTATGACTAAACTGACACCCACTTTCTTAAAAATATCATGGGTCTAAATAGCCTTTTCAGGCTGAGAAAAGCACTTTGGTGACATTTGGCTGTAACTTGTTCCCAGTACATTCCGATTGGCTGGTGACTGTGTGTTGTACCTAAAAGTGCCCAACAAGAATCCCAATGCACTATACATGGGCCCAAATGCCTTCCTTATGACAAAACGGACACTCATTTTCTTAAAAAAATCATTGGTCAAAATAGCCTTTTCAGGCTGAGAGAAGCACTTTGGTGACGTTTCACTGTAACTTGTTCCCAGTACAGTCTAAGTGGCTGCTGACTGTGAGACTTGGCTAAAAGTGGCCAAATAGAAGCCCAATCCACAATACATGAGCCCAAAGGCCTTCCTTATGACTAAACTGACACCCACTTTCTTAAAAATATCATGGGTCTAAATAGCCTTTTCAGGCTGAGAAAAGCACTTTGGTGACATTTGGCTGTAACTTGTTCCCAGTACATTCCGATTAGCTGGTGACTGTGTGTTGTACCTAAAAGTGCCCAACAAGAATCCCAATGCACTATACATGGGCCCAAATGCCTTCCTTATGACAAAACTGACACTCATTTTCTTTAAAAAATCATTGGTCAAAATAGCCTTTTCAGGCTGAGAGAAGCACTTTGGTGACGTTTCACTGTAACTTGTTCCCAGTACAGTCTAAGTGGCTGCTGACTGTGTGACTTGGCTAAAAGTGGCCAAATAGAAGCCCAATCCACAATACATGAGCCCAAAGGCCTTCCTTATGACTAAACTGACACCCACTTTCTTAAAAATATCATGGGTCTAAATAGCCTTTTCAGGCTGAGAGAAGCACTTTGGTGACATTTGGCTGTAACTTGTTCCCAGTACATTCTGAGTGTCTGGTGACTGTGTGTTGTACCTAAAAGTGCCCAACAAGAATCCCAATGCACTATTATGGGCCCAAATGCCTTCTTTATGACAAAACTGACACTCATTTTCTTTAAAAAATCATTGGTCAAAATAGCCTTTTCAGGCTGAGAGAAGCACTTTGGTGACGTTTCACTGTAACTTGTTCCCAGTACAGTCTAAGTGGCTGCTGACTGTGTGACTTGACTGAAAGTGGCCAAATAGAAGCCCAATCCACAATACATGAGCCCAAAGGCCTTCCTTATGACTAAACTGACACCCACTTTCTTAAAAATATCATGGGTCTAAATAGCCTTTTCAGGCTGAGAAAAGCACTTTGGTGACATTTGGCTCTAACTTGTTCCCAGTACATTCCGAGTGGCTGGTGACTGTGTGTTGTACCTAAAAGTGCCCAACAAGAATCCCAATGCACTATACATGGGCCCAAATGCCTTCCTTATGACAAAACTGACACTCATTTTCTTAAGAAAATCATTGGTCAAAATAGCCTTTTCAGGCTGAGAGAAGCACTTTGGTGACGTTTCACTGTAACTTGTTCCCAGTACAGTCTAAGTGGCTGCTGACTGTGAGACTTGGCTAAAAGTGGCCAAATAGAAGCCCAATCCACAATACATGAGCCCAAAGGCCTTCCTTATGACTAAACTGACACCCACTTTCTTAAAAATATCATGGGTCTAAATAGCCTTTTCAGGCTGAGAGAAGCACTTTGGTGACATTTGGCTGTAACTTGTTCCCAGTACATTCTGAGTGTCTGGTGACTGTGTGTTGTACCTAAAAGTGCCCAACAAGAATCCCAATGCACTATTATGGGCCCAAATGCCTTCTTTATGACAAAACTGACACTCATTTTCTTTAAAAAATCATTGGTCAAAATAGCCTTTTCAGGCTGAGAGAAGCACTTTGGTGACGTTTCACTGTAACTTGTTCCCAGTACAGTCTAAGTGGCTGCTGACTGTGTGACTTGACTGAAAGTGGCCAAATAGAAGCCCAATCCACAATACATGAGCCCAAAGGCCTTCCTTATGACTAAACTGACACCCACTTTCTTAAAAATATCATGGGTCTAAATAGCCTTTTCAGGCTGAGAAAAGCACTTTGGTGACATTTGGCTCTAACTTGTTCCCAGTACATTCCGAGTGGCTGGTGACTGTGTGTTGTACCTAAAAGTGCCCAACAAGAATCCCAATGCACTATACATGGGCCCAAATGCCTTCCTTATGACAAAACTGACACTCATTTTCTTAAGAAAATCATTGGTCAAAATAGCCTTTTCAGGCTGAGAGAAGCACTTTGGTGACGTTTCACTGTAACTTGTTCCCAGTACAGTCTAAGTGGCTGCTGACTGTGAGACTTGGCTAAAAGTGGCCAAATAGAAGCCCAATCCACAATACATGAGCCCAAAGGCCTTCCTTATGACTAAACTGACACCCACTTTCTTAAAAATATCATGGGTCTAAATAGCCTTTTCAGGCTGAGAAAAGCACTTTGGTGACATTTGGCTGTAACTTGTTCCCAGTACATTCCGATTAGCTGGTGACTATGTGTTGTACCTAAAAGTGCCCAACAAGAATCCCAATGCACTATACATGGGCCCAAATGCCTTCCTTATGACAAAACTGACACTCATTTTGTTAGGGTTAGGGTTAGGGTTAGGGTTAGGGTTAGGGTTAGGGTTAGGGTTAGGGTTAGGGTTAGGGTTAGGGTTAGGGTTAGGGTTAGGGTTAGGGTTAGGGTTAGGGTTAGGGTTAGGGTTAGGGTTAGGGTTAGGGTTAGGGTTAGGGTTAGGGTTAGGGTTAGGGTTAGGGTTAGGGTTAGGGTTAGGGTTAGGGTTAGGGTTAGGGTTAGGGTTAGGGTTAGGGTTAGGGTTAGGGTTAGGGTTAGGGTTAGGGTTAGGGTTAGGGTTAGGGTTAGGGTTAGGGTTAGGGTTAGGGTTAGGGTTAGGGTTAGGGTTAGGGTTAGGGTTAGGGTTAGGGTTAGGGTTAGGGTTAGGGTTAGGGTTAGGGTTAGGGTTAGGGTTAGGGTTAGGGTTAGGGTTAGGGTTAGGGTTAGGGTTAGGGTTAGGGTTAGGGTTAGGGTTAGGGTTAGGGTTAGGGTTAGGGTTAGGGTTAGGGTTAGGGTTAGGGTTAGGGTTAGGGTTAGGGTTAGGGTTAGGGTTAGGGTTAGGGTTAGGGTTAGGGTTAGGGTTAGGGTTAGGGTTAGGGTTAGGGTTAGGGTTAGGGTTAGGGTTAGGGTTAGGGTTAGGGTTAGGGTTAGGGTTAGGGTTAGGGTTAGGGTTAGGGTTAGGGTTAGGGTTAGGGTTAGGGTTAGGGTTAGGGTTAGGGTTAGGGTTAGGGTTAGGGTTAGGGTTAGGGTTAGGGTTAGGGTTAGGGTTAGGGTTAGGGTTAGGGTTAGGGTTAGGGTTAGGGTTAGGGTTAGGGTTAGGGTTAGGGTTAGGGTTAGGGTTAGGGTTAGGGTTAGGGTTAGGGTTAGGGTTAGGGTTAGGGTTAGGGTTAGGGTTAGGGTTAGGGTTAGGGTTAGGGTTAGGGTTAGGGTTAGGGTTAGGGTTAGGGTTAGGGTTAGGGTTAGGGTTAGGGTTAGGGTTAGGGTTAGGGTTAGGGTTAGGGTTAGGGTTAGGGTTAGGGTTAGGGTTAGGGTTAGGGTTAGGGTTAGGGTTAGGGTTAGGGTTAGGGTTAGGGTTAGGGTTAGGGTTAGGGTTAGGGTTAGGGTTAGGGTTAGGGTTAGGGTTAGGGTTAGGGTTAGGGTTAGGGTTAGGGTTAGGGTTAGGGTTAGGGTTAGGGTTAGGGTTAGGGTTAGGGTTAGGGTTAGGGTTAGGGTTAGGGTTAGGGTTAGGGTTAGGGTTAGGGTTAGGGTTAGGGTTAGGGTTAGGGTTAGGGTTAGGGTTAGGGTTAGGGTTAGGGTTAGGGTTAGGGTTAGGGTTAGGGTTAGGGTTAGGGTTAGGGTTAGGGTTAGGGTTAGGGTTAGGGTTAGGGTTAGGGTTAGGGTTAGGGTTAGGGTTAGGGTTAGGGTTAGGGTTAGGGTTAGGGTTAGGGTTAGGGTTAGGGTTAGGGTTAGGGTTAGGGTTAGGGTTAGGGTTAGGGTTAGGGTTAGGGTTAGGGTTAGGGTTAGGGTTAGGGTTAGGGTTAGGGTTAGGGTTAGGGTTAGGGTTAGGGTTAGGGTTAGGGTTAGGGTTAGGGTTAGGGTTAGGGTTAGGGTTAGGGTTAGGGTTAGGGTTAGGGTTAGGGTTAGGGTTAGGGTTAGGGTTAGGGTTAGGGTTAGGGTTAGGGTTAGGGTTAGGGTTAGGGTTAGGGTTAGGGTTAGGGTTAGGGTTAGGGTTAGGGTTAGGGTTAGGGTTAGGGTTAGGGTTAGGGTTAGGGTTAGGGTTAGGGTTAGGGTTAGGGTTAGGGTTAGGGTTAGGGTTAGGGTTAGGGTTAGGGTTAGGGTTAGGGTTAGGGTTAGGGTTAGGGTTAGGGTTAGGGTTAGGGTTAGGGTTAGGGTTAGGGTTAGGGTTAGGGTTAGGGTTAGGGTTAGGGTTAGGGTTAGGGTTAGGGTTAGGGTTAGGGTTAGGGTTAGGGTTAGGGTTAGGGTTAGGGTTAGGGTTAGGGTTAGGGTTAGGGTTAGGGTTAGGGTTAGGGTTAGGGTTAGGGTTAGGGTTAGGGTTAGGGTTAGGGTTAGGGTTAGGGTTAGGGTTAGGGTTAGGGTTAGGGTTAGGGTTAGGGTTAGGGTTAGGGTTAGGGTTAGGGTTAGGGTTAGGGTTAGGGTTAGGGTTAGGGTTAGGGTTAGGGTTAGGGTTAGGGTTAGGGTTAGGGTTAGGGTTAGGGTTAGGGTTAGGGTTAGGGTTAGGGTTAGGGTTAGGGTTAGGGTTAGGGTTAGGGTTAGGGTTAGGGTTAGGGTTAGGGTTAGGGTTAGGGTTAGGGTTAGGGTTAGGGTTAGGGTTAGGGTTAGGGTTAGGGTTAGGGTTAGGGTTAGGGTTAGGGTTAGGGTTAGGGTTAGGGTTAGGGTTAGGGTTAGGGTTAGGGTTAGGGTTAGGGTTAGGGTTAGGGTTAGGGTTAGGGTTAGGGTTAGGGTTAGGGTTAGGGTTAGGGTTAGGGTTAGGGTTAGGGTTAGGGTTAGGGTTAGGGTTAGGGTTAGGGTTAGGGTTAGGGTTAGGGTTAGGGTTAGGGTTAGGGTTAGGGTTAGGGTTAGGGTTAGGGTTAGGGTTAGGGTTAGGGTTAGGGTTAGGGTTAGGGTTAGGGTTAGGGTTAGGGTTAGGGTTAGGGTTAGGGTTAGGGTTAGGGTTAGGGTTAGGGTTAGGGTTAGGGTTAGGGTTAGGGTTAGGGTTAGGGTTAGGGTTAGGGTTAGGGTTAGGGTTAGGGTTAGGGTTAGGGTTAGGGTTAGGGTTAGGGTTAGGGTTAGGGTTAGGGTTAGGGTTAGGGTTAGGGTTAGGGTTAGGGTTAGGGTTAGGGTTAGGGTTAGGGTTAGGGTTAGGGTTAGGGTTAGGGTTAGGGTTAGGGTTAGGGTTAGGGTTAGGGTTAGGGTTAGGGTTAGGGTTAGGGTTAGGGTTAGGGTTAGGGTTAGGGTTAGGGTTAGGGTTAGGGTTAGGGTTAGGGTTAGGGTTAGGGTTAGGGTTAGGGTTAGGGTTAGGGTTAGGGTTAGGGTTAGGGTTAGGGTTAGGGTTAGGGTTAGGGTTAGGGTTAGGGTTAGGGTTAGGGTTAGGGTTAGGGTTAGGGTTAGGGTTAGGGTTAGGGTTAGGGTTAGGGTTAGGGTTAGGGTTAGGGTTAGGGTTAGGGTTAGGGTTAGGGTTAGGGTTAGGGTTAGGGTTAGGGTTAGGGTTAGGGTTAGGGTTAGGGTTAGGGTTAGGGTTAGGGTTAGGGTTAGGGTTAGGGTTAGGGTTAGGGTTAGGGTTAGGGTTAGGGTTAGGGTTAGGGTTAGGGTTAGGGTTAGGGTTAGGGTTAGGGTTAGGGTTAGGGTTAGGGTTAGGGTTAGGGTTAGGGTTAGGGTTAGGGTTAGGGTTAGGGTTAGGGTTAGGGTTAGGGTTAGGGTTAGGGTTAGGGTTAGGGTTAGGGTTAGGGTTAGGGTTAGGGTTAGGGTTAGGGTTAGGGTTAGGGTTAGGGTTAGGGTTAGGGTTAGGGTTAGGGTTAGGGTTAGGGTTAGGGTTAGGGTTAGGGTTAGGGTTAGGGTTAGGGTTAGGGTTAGGGTTAGGGTTAGGGTTAGGGTTAGGGTTAGGGTTAGGGTTAGGGTTAGGGTTAGGGTTAGGGTTAGGGTTAGGGTTAGGGTTAGGGTTAGGGTTAGGGTTAGGGTTAGGGTTAGGGTTAGGGTTAGGGTTAGGGTTAGGGTTAGGGTTAGGGTTAGGGTTAGGGTTAGGGTTAGGGTTAGGGTTAGGGTTAGGGTTAGGGTTAGGGTTAGGGTTAGGGTTAGGGTTAGGGTTAGGGTTAGGGTTAGGGTTAGGGTTAGGGTTAGGGTTAGGGTTAGGGTTAGGGTTAGGGTTAGGGTTAGGGTTAGGGTTAGGGTTAGGGTTAGGGTTAGGGTTAGGGTTAGGGTTAGGGTTAGGGTTAGGGTTAGGGTTAGGGTTAGGGTTAGGGTTAGGGTTAGGGTTAGGGTTAGGGTTAGGGTTAGGGTTAGGGTTAGGGTTAGGGTTAGGGTTAGGGTTAGGGTTAGGGTTAGGGTTAGGGTTAGGGTTAGGGTTAGGGTTAGGGTTAGGGTTAGGGTTAGGGTTAGGGTTAGGGTTAGGGTTAGGGTTAGGGTTAGGGTTAGGGTTAGGGTTAGGGTTAGGGTTAGGGTTAGGGTTAGGGTTAGGGTTAGGGTTAGGGTTAGGGTTAGGGTTAGGGTTAGGGTTAGGGTTAGGGTTAGGGTTAGGGTTAGGGTTAGGGTTAGGGTTAGGGTTAGGGTTAGGGTTAGGGTTAGGGTTAGGGTTAGGGTTAGGGTTAGGGTTAGGGTTAGGGTTAGGGTTAGGGTTAGGGTTAGGGTTAGGGTTAGGGTTAGGGTTAGGGTTAGGGTTAGGGTTAGGGTTAGGGTTAGGGTTAGGGTTAGGGTTAGGGTTAGGGTTAGGGTTAGGGTTAGGGTTAGGGTTAGGGTTAGGGTTAGGGTTAGGGTTAGGGTTAGGGTTAGGGTTAGGGTTAGGGTTAGGGTTAGGGTTAGGGTTAGGGTTAGGGTTAGGGTTAGGGTTAGGGTTAGGGTTAGGGTTAGGGTTAGGGTTAGGGTTAGGGTTAGGGTTAGGGTTAGGGTTAGGGTTAGGGTTAGGGTTAGGGTTAGGGTTAGGGTTAGGGTTAGGGTTAGGGTTAGGGTTAGGGTTAGGGTTAGGGTTAGGGTTAGGGTTAGGGTTAGGGTTAGGGTTAGGGTTAGGGTTAGGGTTAGGGTTAGGGTTAGGGTTAGGGTTAGGGTTAGGGTTAGGGTTAGGGTTAGGGTTAGGGTTAGGGTTAGGGTTAGGGTTAGGGTTAGGGTTAGGGTTAGGGTTAGGGTTAGGGTTAGGGTTAGGGTTAGGGTTAGGGTTAGGGTTAGGGTTAGGGTTAGGGTTAGGGTTAGGGTTAGGGTTAGGGTTAGGGTTAGGGTTAGGGTTAGGGTTAGGGTTAGGGTTAGGGTTAGGGTTAGGGTTAGGGTTAGGGTTAGGGTTAGGGTTAGGGTTAGGGTTAGGGTTAGGGTTAGGGTTAGGGTTAGGGTTAGGGTTAGGGTTAGGGTTAGGGTTAGGGTTAGGGTTAGGGTTAGGGTTAGGGTTAGGGTTAGGGTTAGGGTTAGGGTTAGGGTTAGGGTTAGGGTTAGGGTTAGGGTTAGGGTTAGGGTTAGGGTTAGGGTTAGGGTTAGGGTTAGGGTTAGGGTTAGGGTTAGGGTTAGGGTTAGGGTTAGGGTTAGGGTTAGGGTTAGGGTTAGGGTTAGGGTTAGGGTTAGGGTTAGGGTTAGGGTTAGGGTTAGGGTTAGGGTTAGGGTTAGGGTTAGGGTTAGGGTTAGGGTTAGGGTTAGGGTTAGGGTTAGGGTTAGGGTTAGGGTTAGGGTTAGGGTTAGGGTTAGGGTTAGGGTTAGGGTTAGGGTTAGGGTTAGGGTTAGGGTTAGGGTTAGGGTTAGGGTTAGGGTTAGGGTTAGGGTTAGGGTTAGGGTTAGGGTTAGGGTTAGGGTTAGGGTTAGGGTTAGGGTTAGGGTTAGGGTTAGGGTTAGGGTTAGGGTTAGGGTTAGGGTTAGGGTTAGGGTTAGGGTTAGGGTTAGGGTTAGGGTTAGGGTTAGGGTTAGGGTTAGGGTTAGGGTTAGGGTTAGGGTTAGGGTTAGGGTTAGGGTTAGGGTTAGGGTTAGGGTTAGGGTTAGGGTTAGGGTTAGGGTTAGGGTTAGGGTTAGGGTTAGGGTTAGGGTTAGGGTTAGGGTTAGGGTTAGGGTTAGGGTTAGGGTTAGGGTTAGGGTTAGGGTTAGGGTTAGGGTTAGGGTTAGGGTTAGGGTTAGGGTTAGGGTTAGGGTTAGGGTTAGGGTTAGGGTTAGGGTTAGGGTTAGGGTTAGGGTTAGGGTTAGGGTTAGGGTTAGGGTTAGGGTTAGGGTTAGGGTTAGGGTTAGGGTTAGGGTTAGGGTTAGGGTTAGGGTTAGGGTTAGGGTTAGGGTTAGGGTTAGGGTTAGGGTTAGGGTTAGGGTTAGGGTTAGGGTTAGGGTTAGGGTTAGGGTTAGGGTTAGGGTTAGGGTTAGGGTTAGGGTTAGGGTTAGGGTTAGGGTTAGGGTTAGGGTTAGGGTTAGGGTTAGGGTTAGGGTTAGGGTTAGGGTTAGGGTTAGGGTTAGGGTTAGGGTTAGGGTTAGGGTTAGGGTTAGGGTTAGGGTTAGGGTTAGGGTTAGGGTTAGGGTTAGGGTTAGGGTTAGGGTTAGGGTTAGGGTTAGGGTTAGGGTTAGGGTTAGGGTTAGGGTTAGGGTTAGGGTTAGGGTTAGGGTTAGGGTTAGGGTTAGGGTTAGGGTTAGGGTTAGGGTTAGGGTTAGGGTTAGGGTTAGGGTTAGGGTTAGGGTTAGGGTTAGGGTTAGGGTTAGGGTTAGGGTTAGGGTTAGGGTTAGGGTTAGGGTTAGGGTTAGGGTATAGGGTTAGGGTTAGGGTTAGGGTTAGGGTTAGGGTTAGGGTTAGGGTTAGGGTTAGGGTTAGGGTTAGGGTTAGGGTTAGGGTTAGGGTTAGGGTTAGGGTTAGGGTTAGGGTTAGGGTTAGGGTTAGGGTTAGGGTTAGGGTTAGGGTTAGGGTTAGGGTTAGGGTTAGGGTTAGGGTTAGGGTTAGGGTTAGGGTTAGGGTTAGGGTTAGGGTTAGGGTTAGGGTTAGGGTTAGGGTTAGGGTTAGGGTTAGGGTTAGGGTTAGGGTTAGGGTTAGGGTTAGGGTTAGGGTTAGGGTTAGGGTTAGGGTTAGGGTTAGGGTTAGGGTTAGGGTTAGGGTTAGGGTTAGGGTTAGGGTTAGGGTTAGGGTTAGGGTTAGGGTTAGGGTTAGGGTTAGGGTTAGGGTTAGGGTTAGGGTTAGGGTTAGGGTTAGGGTTAGGGTTAGGGTTAGGGTTAGGGTTAGGGTTAGGGTTAGGGTTAGGGTTAGGGTTAGGGTTAGGGTTAGGGTTAGGGTTAGGGTTAGGGTTAGGGTTAGGGTTAGGGTTAGGGTTAGGGTTAGGGTTAGGGTTAGGGTTAGGGTTAGGGTTAGGGTTAGGGTTAGGGTTAGGGTTAGGGTTAGGGTTAGGGTTAGGGTTAGGGTTAGGGTTAGGGTTAGGGTTAGGGTTAGGGTTAGGGTTAGGGTTAGGGTTAGGGTTAGGGTTAGGGTTAGGGTTAGGGTTAGGGTTAGGGTTAGGGTTAGGGTTAGGGTTAGGGTTAGGGTTAGGGTTAGGGTTAGGGTTAGGGTTAGGGTTAGGGTTAGGGTTAGGGTTAGGGTTAGGGTTAGGGTTAGGGTTAGGGTTAGGGTTAGGGTTAGGGTTAGGGTTAGGGTTAGGGTTAGGGTTAGGGTTAGGGTTAGGGTTAGGGTTAGGGTTAGGGTTAGGGTTAGGGTTAGGGTTAGGGTTAGGGTTAGGGTTAGGGTTAGGGTTAGGGTTAGGGTTAGGGTTAGGGTTAGGGTTAGGGTTAGGGTTAGGGTTAGGGTTAGGGTTAGGGTTAGGGTTAGGGTTAGGGTTAGGGTTAGGGTTAGGGTTAGGGTTAGGGTTAGGGTTAGGGTTAGGGTTAGGGTTAGGGTTAGGGTTAGGGTTAGGGTTAGGGTTAGGGTTAGGGTTAGGGTTAGGGTTAGGGTTAGGGTTAGGGTTAGGGTTAGGGTTAGGGTTAGGGTTAGGGTTAGGGTTAGGGTTAGGGTTAGGGTTAGGGTTAGGGTTAGGGTTAGGGTTAGGGTTAGGGTTAGGGTTAGGGTTAGGGTTAGGGTTAGGGTTAGGGTTAGGGTTAGGGTTAGGGTTAGGGTTAGGGTTAGGGTTAGGGTTAGGGTTAGGGTTAGGGTTAGGGTTAGGGTTAGGGTTAGGGTTAGGGTTAGGGTTAGGGTTAGGGTTAGGGTTAGGGTTAGGGTTAGGGTTAGGTTAGGGTTAGGGTTAGGGTTAGGGTTAGGGTTAGGGTTAGGGTTAGGGTTAGGGTTAGGGTTAGGGTTAGGGTTAGGGTTAGGGTTAGGGTTAGGGTTAGGGTTAGGGTTAGGGTTAGGGTTAGGGTTAGGGTTAGGGTTAGGGTTAGGGTTAGGGTTAGGGTTAGGGTTAGGGTTAGGGTTAGGGTTAGGGTTAGGGTTAGGGTTAGGGTTAGGGTTAGGGTTAGGGTTAGGGTTAGGGTTAGGGTTAGGGTTAGGGTTAGGGTTAGGGTTAGGGTTAGGGTTAGGGTTAGGGTTAGGGTTAGGGTTAGGGTTAGGGTTAGGGTTAGGGTTAGGGTTAGGGTTAGGGTTAGGGTTAGGGTTAGGGTTAGGGTTAGGGTTAGGGTTAGGGTTAGGGTTAGGGTTAGGGTTAGGGTTAGGGTTAGGGTTAGGGTTAGGGTTAGGGTTAGGGTTAGGGTTAGGGTTAGGGTTAGGGTTAGGGTTAGGGTTAGGGTTAGGGTTAGGGTTAGGGTTAGGGTTAGGGTTAGGGTTAGGGTTAGGGTTAGGGTTAGGGTTAGGGTTAGGGTTAGGGTTAGGGTTAGGGTTAGGGTTAGGGTTAGGGTTAGGGTTAGGGTTAGGGTTAGGGTTAGGGTTAGGGTTAGGGTTAGGGTTAGGGTTAGGGTTAGGGTTAGGGTTAGGGTTAGGGTTAGGGTTAGGGTTAGGGTTAGGGTTAGGGTTAGGGTTAGGGTTAGGGTTAGGGTTAGGGTTAGGGTTAGGGTTAGGGTTAGGGTTAGGGTTAGGGTTAGGGTTAGGGTTAGGGTTAGGGTTAGGGTTAGGGTTAGGGTTAGGGTTAGGGTTAGGGTTAGGGTTAGGGTTAGGGTTAGGGTTAGGGTTAGGGTTAGGGTTAGGGTTAGGGTTAGGGTTAGGGTTAGGGTTAGGGTTAGGGTTAGGGTTAGGGTTAGGGTTAGGGTTAGGGTTAGGGTTAGGGTTAGGGTTAGGGTTAGGGTTAGGGTTAGGGTTAGGGTTAGGGTTAGGGTTAGGGTTAGGGTTAGGGTTAGGGTTAGGGTTAGGGTTAGGGTTAGGGTTAGGGTTAGGGTTAGGGTTAGGGTTAGGGTTAGGGTTAGGGTTAGGGTTAGGGTTAGGGTTAGGGTTAGGGTTAGGGTTAGGGTTAGGGTTAGGGTTAGGGTTAGGGTTAGGGTTAGGGTTAGGGTTAGGGTTAGGGTTAGGGTTAGGGTTAGGGTTAGGGTTAGGGTTAGGGTTAGGGTTAGGGTTAGGGTTAGGGTTAGGGTTAGGGTTAGGGTTAGGGTTAGGGTTAGGGTTAGGGTTAGGGTTAGGGTTAGGGTTAGGGTTAGGGTTAGGGTTAGGGTTAGGGTTAGGGTTAGGGTTAGGGTTAGGGTTAGGGTTAGGGTTAGGGTTAGGGTTAGGGTTAGGGTTAGGGTTAGGGTTAGGGTTAGGGTTAGGGTTAGGGTTAGGGTTAGGGTTAGGGTTAGGGTTAGGGTTAGGGTTAGGGTTAGGGTTAGGGTTAGGGTTAGGGTTAGGGTTAGGGTTAGGGTTAGGGTTAGGGTTAGGGTTAGGGTTAGGGTTAGGGTTAGGGTTAGGGTTAGGGTTAGGGTTAGGGTTAGGGTTAGGGTTAGGGTTAGGGTTAGGGTTAGGGTTAGGGTTAGGGTTAGGGTTAGGGTTAGGGTTAGGGTTAGGGTTAGGGTTAGGGTTAGGGTTAGGGTTAGGGTTAGGGTTAGGGTTAGGGTTAGGGTTAGGGTTAGGGTTAGGGTTAGGGTTAGGGTTAGGGTTAGGGTTAGGGTTAGGTTAGGGTTAGGGTTAGGGTTAGGGTTAGGGTTAGGGTTAGGGTTAGGGTTAGGGTTAGGGTTAGGGTTAGGGTTAGGGTTAGGGTTAGGGTTAGGGTTAGGGTTAGGGTTAGGGTTAGGGTTAGGGTTAGGGTTAGGGTTAGGGTTAGGGTTAGGGTTAGGGTTAGGGTTAGGGTTAGGGTTAGGGTTAGGGTTAGGGTTAGGGTTAGGGTTAGGGTTAGGGTTAGGGTTAGGGTTAGGGTTAGGGTTAGGGTTAGGGTTAGGGTTAGGGTTAGGGTTAGGGTTAGGGTTAGGGTTAGGGTTAGGGTTAGGGTTAGGGTTAGGGTTAGGGTTAGGGTTAGGGTTAGGGTTAGGGTTAGGGTTAGGGTTAGGGTTAGGGTTAGGGTTAGGGTTAGGGTTAGGGTTAGGGTTAGGGTTAGGGTTAGGGTTAGGGTTAGGGTTAGGGTTAGGGTTAGGGTTAGGGTTAGGGTTAGGGTTAGGGTTAGGGTTAGGGTTAGGGTTAGGGTTAGGGTTAGGGTTAGGGTTAGGGTTAGGGTTAGGGTTAGGGTTAGGGTTAGGGTTAGGGTTAGGGTTAGGGTTAGGGTTAGGGTTAGGGTTAGGGTTAGGTTAGGGTTAGGGTTAGGGTTAGGGTTAGGGTTAGGGTTAGGGTTAGGGTTAGGGTTAGGGTTAGGGTTAGGGTTAGGGTTAGGGTTAGGGTTAGGGTTAGGGTTAGGGTTAGGGTTAGGGTTAGGGTTAGGGTTAGGGTTAGGGTTAGGGTTAGGGTTAGGGTTAGGGTTAGGGTTAGGGTTAGGGTTAGGGTTAGGGTTAGGGTTAGGGTTAGGGTTAGGGTTAGGGTTAGGGTTAGGGTTAGGGTTAGGGTTAGGGTTAGGGTTAGGGTTAGGGTTAGGGTTAGGGTTAGGGTTAGGGTTAGGGTTAGGGTTAGGGTTAGGGTTAGGGTTAGGGTTAGGGTTAGGGTTAGGGTTAGGGTTAGGGTTAGGGTTAGGGTTAGGGTTAGGGTTAGGGTTAGGGTTAGGGTTAGGGTTAGGGTTAGGGTTAGGGTTAGGGTTAGGGTTAGGGTTAGGGTTAGGGTTAGGGTTAGGGTTAGGGTTAGGGTTAGGGTTAGGGTTAGGGTTAGGGTTAGGGTTAGGGTTAGGGTTAGGGTTAGGGTTAGGGTTAGGGTTAGGGTTAGGGTTAGGGTTAGGGTTAGGGTTAGGGTTAGGGTTAGGGTTAGGGTTAGGGTTAGGGTTAGGGTTAGGGTTAGGGTTAGGGTTAGGGTTAGGGTTAGGGTTAGGGTTAGGGTTAGGGTTAGGGTTAGGGTTAGGGTTAGGTTAGGGTTAGGGTTAGGGTTAGGGTTAGGGTTAGGGTTAGGGTTAGGGTTAGGGTTAGGGTTAGGGTTAGGGTTAGGGTTAGGGTTAGGGTTAGGGTTAGGGTTAGGGTTAGGGTTAGGGTTAGGGTTAGGGTTAGGGTTAGGGTTAGGGTTAGGGTTAGGGTTAGGGTTAGGGTTAGGGTTAGGGTTAGGGTTAGGGTTAGGGTTAGGGTTAGGGTTAGGGTTAGGGTTAGGGTTAGGGTTAGGGTTAGGGTTAGGGTTAGGGTTAGGGTTAGGGTTAGGGTTAGGGTTAGGGTTAGGGTTAGGGTTAGGGTTAGGGTTAGGGTTAGGGTTAGGGTTAGGGTTAGGGTTAGGGTTAGGGTTAGGGTTAGGGTTAGGGTTAGGGTTAGGGTTAGGGTTAGGGTTAGGGTTAGGGTTAGGGTTAGGGTTAGGGTTAGGGTTAGGGTTAGGGTTAGGGTTAGGGTTAGGGTTAGGGTTAGGGTTAGGGTTAGGGTTAGGGTTAGGGTTAGGGTTAGGGTTAGGGTTAGGGTTAGGGTTAGGGTTAGGGTTAGGGTTAGGGTTAGGGTTAGGGTTAGGGTTAGGGTTAGGGTTAGGGTTAGGGTTAGGGTTAGGGTTAGGGTTAGGGTTAGGGTTAGGGTTAGGGTTAGGGTTAGGGTTAGGGTTAGGGTTAGGGTTAGGGTTAGGGTTAGGGTTAGGGTTAGGGTTAGGGTTAGGGTTAGGGTTAGGGTTAGGGTTAGGGTTAGGGTTAGGGTTAGGGTTAGGGTTAGGGTTAGGGTTAGGGTTAGGGTTAGGGTTAGGGTTAGGGTTAGGGTTAGGGTTAGGGTTAGGGTTAGGGTTAGGGTTAGGGTTAGGGTTAGGTTAGGGTTAGGGTTAGGGTTAGGGTTAGGGTTAGGGTTAGGGTTAGGGTTAGGGTTAGGGTTAGGGTTAGGGTTAGGGTTAGGGTTAGGGTTAGGGTTAGGGTTAGGGTTAGGGTTAGGGTTAGGGTTAGGGTTAGGGTTAGGGTTAGGGTTAGGGTTAGGGTTAGGGTTAGGGTTAGGGTTAGGGTTAGGGTTAGGGTTAGGGTTAGGGTTAGGGTTAGGGTTAGGGTTAGGGTTAGGGTTAGGGTTAGGGTTAGGGTTAGGGTTAGGGTTAGGGTTAGGGTTAGGGTTAGGGTTAGGGTTAGGGTTAGGGTTAGGGTTAGGGTTAGGGTTAGGGTTAGGGTTAGGGTTAGGTTAGGGTTAGGGTTAGGGTTAGGGTTAGGGTTAGGGTTAGGGTTAGGGTTAGGGTTAGGGTTAGGGTTAGGGTTAGGGTTAGGGTTAGGGTTAGGGTTAGGGTTAGGGTTAGGGTTAGGGTTAGGGTTAGGGTTAGGGTTAGGGTTAGGGTTAGGGTTAGGGTTAGGGTTAGGGTTAGGGTTAGGGTTAGGGTTAGGGTTAGGGTTAGGGTTAGGGTTAGGGTTAGGGTTAGGGTTAGGGTTAGGGTTAGGGTTAGGGTTAGGGTTAGGGTTAGGGTTAGGGTTAGGGTTAGGGTTAGGGTTAGGGTTAGGGTTAGGGTTAGGGTTAGGGTTAGGGTTAGGGTTAGGGTTAGGGTTAGGGTTAGGGTTAGGGTTAGGGTTAGGGTTAGGGTTAGGGTTAGGGTTAGGGTTAGGGTTAGGGTTAGGGTTAGGGTTAGGGTTAGGGTTAGGGTTAGGGTTAGGGTTAGGGTTAGGGTTAGGGTTAGGGTTAGGGTTAGGGTTAGGGTTAGGGTTAGGGTTAGGGTTAGGGTTAGGGTTAGGGTTAGGGTTAGGGTTAGGGTTAGGTTAGGGTTAGGGTTAGGGTTAGGGTTAGGGTTAGGGTTAGGGTTAGGGTTAGGGTTAGGGTTAGGTTAGGGTTAGGGTTAGGGTTAGGGTTAGGGTTAGGGTTAGGGTTAGGGTTAGGGTTAGGGTTAGGGTTAGGGTTAGGGTTAGGGTTAGGGTTAGGGTTAGGGTTAGGGTTAGGGTTAGGGTTAGGGTTAGGGTTAGGGTTAGGGTTAGGG